>NC_030677.2:144596520-144896520 GCF_000004195.4 Xenopus tropicalis
CCCATTTTATCACAATGGTCGCTGCAGGGATATCAACCATCATTCATATGTTAAAGAATTATATTATGTCATATTAAGACACACCCTTAAATCCATATGCCTCCTCCTCCCCTGTGGATAGCACAGCAACCCCCAGTATATAATTACACACCTTAGGGACCATTTAATGGCTATTTCCAACTGCTAACAAACTCCCACAACAAACCCCTGCCAGTTTCACCTCCCACAAGCAGCATAGGTTAGGCAGAGTATGGCACACACAGGCAGCACTCTGCCTGTCCTATGCTGCCTGTGTGTGCCATAGTCTGCCTGTCCGGTGCTGCCTGTGGGTGCCATACCCTCCCTGCCCTATGCTGCCCATGTGCCATACTCTGCCTAGAAAGGTTGTAGATGTTAGATGGAGCACGCAGGGCTGCTTATTCATTAAAAATATATCCTTTATTTGATCAGTCCATTAAAAACATGTAGAAAATCATGTAGAAAATCAACCCCCCAGCTTGACGCGTTTCATGGCTTATGCCACTTCATCAGAAGCCATACTCTGCCTACCCTATGCTGCCTGTGTGTCTCATACTCTGCCTGTCCGATGCTGCCTGTGGGTGCCATACCCTCCCTGCCCTATGCTGCCCATGTGCCATACTCTGCCTACCCTATGCTGCCTATACAAAGGCAGCATAGCCCAGGCAGTACATACTGTGAAGAGGTGAACAATGTGGGTGATTACAGCCTGAGCCTGAGGTGTGAACACTGCAGGGGGTGAACAATGCAGGGATTAAAAGGTGTGAACAACACAGGGGATTACATTTTTAAAGAATACAGTGGGATTACATCCTGAATCTGAGGTGATAACCATGCAGGGGGGCAGTTTATCCCAGTACTGATACCATTTAAAGCCAACACAAAATTAAGCCATCAAAGCAGCCAGACAGGTGGGGGGCCATGGGCCGCATGCAGCCCGGGGGCTGCCAGTTGGACAGCACTGCCTTAAAAATTTTTTATTTTTGCTCCCTGGTTGCTAGTGGAATTGACACACAGCAGCCGAATTAACAGTTTAAATTTAAAGTGTGAGAGCTGCATATATAACAAGACTGCTTTTTCCCACTACAATAAAGATTTATACCATTGCTTAAACATGTAATCCCATGTACTGTTCACACCTTTTAGTCCCTACATTGTTCACAACTCAAGCTCGGACTGTAAGCGCCCACATTGTTCACACCTCAGAGACTGTACAAGCAGTGCCAGCATTTTGTCACTTTATGTACTGCCTGTCCTATGCTGCCTTTGTGTATGGCACACACAGGAAGCATAGGGCAGGCAGAGTATGCACACACAGGCAGCATAGGGCAGGCAGAGTATGAACACACAGGCAGCATAGGGCAGGGATAGTATGGCACACAGACAACAAAGGCCAGGCAGAGCATGGTACACACAGGCAGCATAGGCCAGACAGAGTATGGCACGGCACACACAGGCAGCATAAGGCAGGGCTAGTATAGCACACATATATAGGGCAGGCAGAGTATGGCACACACATACAGTTCAAGATAAGGAATTTATTGGCATGCTTCCTTAGTGACTCACAGCAGTAAGTTTGGTTGCAGCCACAAAGGTATGCTGAACTGAGGAACTCAATTTTAATTTAATTTCATTAAATTGAAAAAAAAATAATGAATACTATGTGAAATAGATTTATTAAACACTGACCATTTTTATGGATTTTAGTAAAAAAAACCAAAAACAAAAACAGTTCCCCTTTAATGTTAATAGAAAAAATCCTGAATTTTGACTGCATGGTGCTGGGAAGGCTGATCCTACATCACGGAGTCTATTAATAAGAAAGGTACAGATGTCATAGCTGCTCCTCACAGAGAACCTACTATTGACACCACAGCAATTATTTGTGAACTTTCACTTAGCAGCCCCTACGTGCGTTTCACTTTCACTCTGACAGCACAGATCTTTGGTGTATGCCAAATGAGTGACAAATGCACAACACCTAGGGGCTGTTTTTTAGCTAACAGGACCGATAAAGGGTCCTGCATCAAAAATGGTCTAGTTGCATAATGATAGAAAGCTCATAGCAATTTTTCAATATACATTAAACATTTTCAAGGGTTTTGAAGTGATTTGTAAATGCAATTACTGAATTGCTGTTAAAAGCAGTATCTGGTTATTTATATTCTCTGCACATTTGGCCTGGACTTCAGGAACAGTGTCGCAGAAGTCAGTTCTCCTATTCTGTTTCTGTATAGACAATTCTTGGAACTACACTTTCTACCATTATGAAAAAAACCTTTTGGTATCGATCCTATTTAAGCTATTAACAGACATCTACTCTTTGAGACAAGCAATGTAGCTAAGAGCAGATAGACACAAACCATAATTATTTTCACAGGAAACTAGTCGAAACTGTGATCCATTCACACCAGCATGTGTTACAGAAAGGTTTCTTAACCTCTCTAGGGGACCTAAGAACTGTTTTCGAATTAATTTAACTACTCTCTGTTGGAGCCGACCCATAGGTTAATAATATCTGTGTTAGAGGAAATACATTAATAAGCATGCTGTACCAAAGAAACCGGGGTTCAACAAAATGACCAACAGTTCATCTGACAACAGACTGGCTTTTTTGTAGCTAGTGGCCCCTATACTGGCAAAATAAATGTGTATGAATATTTTTGGTTCAGTGAGAAAGACCTATGGATAATCTCTCTTCTTGTCAAGCCCAGGAATTGGGACAACTCACTGCCTGAGTACAAAAGGAATAATTGAATCAAGTTGGCCAGTGAGGCATACCCTAACGCAGGGGTTACTGTACATTCCAGAACACAGAAGCAAATTCACACCAAAAGAAAGGCCACCCCCCTTCAGTGACTTTCCTTAAAGATCTTTTGAGCACTACAGACAATAGCAAATATTTGAAATATGCATGGTCCTTGTCTAGGAGTGTACAGTGAGATGTAAATAATTTAAATAAAAAGTAACCGTAAGTACAGTGCCCTCCATAATGTTTGGGACAAAGATACATTTTTCTTTCATTTACCCCTCTGCGCCTCAATATAAAAATCAAACAATTCAGATGTGATTAAAGTGCACATTCCAGACTTTAATTTGAAGTTATTTGCATTTTTGAGGACGATGACAGACTGGGGCAATTGGTCGCCAAAAAAACAGTTGTGGTGAATAAACTCTGTGTAAAATAGACAAGTTGCCCTGACTGCGTGGCACAAGTTAGAAGTGGTGATTTGTTGCTGGACTGGATTATAAAAATCGTGGCCACTAATCACCCTGTGTCTTTGCCCTTATACATAGTCCCCCTTATTTCAGTGCACCATAATGTTTGAGACAAATAGTAAGTACTCTGGTGAAGCTCTGCCAAGCCTCTACTGCATCCACCTTCAACTACTGCTTGTCCTGGGGGCTTCTCCCTTTAAGTTTCCTATTCGGCATATAGAAGGCATGCTCAATTGGATTTAAATATGACGACTGGCTTGGCCATTCAACAATTTCCCATTTTTTTAGCTTTGAGATACTCCCGTGTTGCCTTACCAGTGTGTTTGGGATCATTATCTTGTTGCAGGAAGCGCTGTCCAATGAGTTTGGAGGCGTTTACCGGATAAGCAGATAAGATGTTTCTATTCATTGTGCAACTGCCATCACCAGTTTCATCAGTGATAAGTGTGCCAGTTCCTATGGCAGACATATATTCCCAAGCCATAACACCCCCACCACCATGTTTAACAGATGAGCTGGTATGCTTTGGATCTTGGGCAGTTATTTTGTCTGCAATCTTTCCTCTTGCCATCACACTGATACAGGTTAACCTTGGTCTCGTCTGTCCATAACGCCTTTTTCCTGAATTCTGCTCTTTTAAAGCAGAAGGAAAGGTAAAATCACTGGGGGGGGGGGGGGGTGTCAAAATGTTATGGACCCCCAGTGACTGTAATCGCTTACCTTATACCCTGGGTTGGTGCTCCGGTTAGGAGAAAAACGTATCAGCCCGGGGTAGCTGTGAACGAGCAATCCTCTTCCTCCTGTCTTCTTTCTTCATGATCCAGGGGCCGATGCATGTGCAACAGGGTTAAAAGACCAGATTTTTTGTTAAAGGAGAAGGAAAGGCAAAGTCACTTGGGGATGCCAAAATATTAGGCACCCCCAAGTGACTTCAATTGCCTACCTTTTACCCCGGGCTGGTGCCCCTGTTAGGAGAGAACAGCACCAGCCCGGGGTACCTGCAGCGCTTCCTCGTTCCGGTCTCACCGCGCGTGCATGCGCAGTAGAATGAAAAGCCGAACTTTAACAGGGAAGTCGGCTTTTTCACTCTACTGCGCATGCGATTGTCTGGGACATTCGGCAGCAGCACGAGTAGGAGGAAGCAAGTTCGACATGTACCCTAGGCTGGTGCTGTTTTCTTCTAACAGGGCCACCAGCCTGGGGTACAAGGTAAGCGATTAAAGTCACTTGGGGGTGCCTAACATTTTGGCACCCCCAAGGGACTTTGCCTTTCCTTCTCCTTTAAAGTTCAGCTTTTTACTCTACTGTTCATGCTCAATTGGCTCAAACGGATCTCATTCTTGCAGCTACCCCGGGCTGGTGCAGTTTTCTCCTAACAGGAGCACCAGCCCAGGGTATAAGGTAAGTGATTACAATCACTGGGGTGCCTAAGATTCTGGGAACCCCCAGTGATTGTTTTTCACAAACTGTAATCTGGCCATTTTTATGGCTAACTAGTGGTTTGCATATTGCAGTGTAGCGTCTGTCTGCTATTTCTGTTTATGAAGTCTTCTGCGGATAGTAGTCTCTAATAAAGACACACCTGCCTCTGGAAGAGTGTTCCTGATCTGTTGGACAGGCATTTGTGGATTTTTCTTTACCATAGTGAGAATTCTTCTGTCATCAGCAGTGGAGACCTTTCTTGGTCTACCATTCCCTTAAACAAAGATCACTAGTGCATTCTTTCTTCTTAATGATATTCCAGACAGAGATGACAGTCAGACTTTAGGATTAACAAAATCAACTAATGGTTTAATTCTTGTTTTTTAGCCTCATAATAGCTTCCTTGACTTTTATCCCCCAAGGAACAATTCATTACTTGACATGGCTCTTAAGGTGGACATCCATGGGCAGGTTTAAAGGAAACGTAACACCAACAAATGGAAGTGTTTTAATGTAGTCAAAATATAATGTACTGTTGCCCTGCATTGGTAAAAGTTGAGTGTTTTCTATAGAAAGACTGCTATAGTTAATATGAAGAAGTTGTTGTGTAGCCATGGGGGCAGCCATTCAAGGTGGAAAAAAGGCACAAGTTATGTAGCAGATAAATAAGATCTGTATAATATATATATATATATATATATGTCTATTTATATACACTCACCTAAAGGTTTATTAGGAACACCTGTTCAATTTCTCATTAATGCAATTATCTAATCAACCAATCACATGGCAGTTGCTTCAATGCATTTAGGGGTGTGGTCCTGGTCAAGACAATCTCCTGAACTCCAAACTGAATGTCAGAATGGGAAAGAAAGGTGATTTAAGCAATTTTGAGCGTGGCATGGTTGTTGGTGCCAGACGGGCCGGTATGAGTATTTCACAATCTGCTCAGTTACTGGGATTTTCACTGACAACCATTTCTAGGGTTTACAAAGAATGGTGTGAAAAGGGAAAAACATCCAGTATGCGGCAGTCCTGTGGGCGAAAATGCCTTGTTGATGCTAGAAGACAGGTCAGAGAAGGGTAGTAGTATGGTGAGTATATACAACAACAGCACATAATACTTTATTTACCTTTATACCCTTTCATTTGGTGTTACTGTTCCTTTAAGCTGCCAATTCGAGTCCTTCTGACCAATTTGGCAGCTTGTGTATCTGTGTATGGGAACCCCAGATCTTTTCCCACCCCTAACACGCCCACCTAAGGTGTAGCTAGATTGTTTGGGAATAGGAGCTGTTGGCCCAGATTGTCTACCTGACAGATATTTGGGCAAAAATCACCTCAATGTGGATTGGATAAATTTAATTTCCCCTCAGATTGAGGATTGCGTCAGTAAACCGACAGCTCCTATTCCCAAACAATTGGGCTACACCTTAGATGGGCATATCTAAGAACCATTCGTTTGGGGACCTCGTCAAACGAGCAGATCTTATAGTGGATGGCCACCTTTAATCAATGTTGAAGTGCATATTTTGCAACAAAAAGGTTGTCAGCCTGTCTGAGCATGTGCTGAATTTAATTACTTTGCATGCTCTTTTTGCTTGTTTTAACAGCAATATTTCTTTATGATACACTGATCAGAGTGACAGAGTGAATCCATTGACAGAGTGAAAAAAATATCAGCTCTCAGACCTACTGTGCAGAATAATCTTTATCCATACATTTATCAAACATATCCAAACATAGGGAAATAAAGCAAGCTCATACATGAGCAATGTAATGCTTAAACTTAGACTTAAGATTGTTTTGAATACTAGATGTATTATATAACTTAAGGGGCCTTGCAATAATTACACTGTCATCTATGGCATATACAGTATTAAGGTTATGATGTGCTTGATTTAAAATTAAAAGAGCAACGGGATTTCTGGGGCAGGTAGCACACCCACAGTAATGTATTACACCTAGAGAGTATGAATAATTAATAAAGAATTCCAGATATTCATTAGTATGTAGAGCTCAAGAATGTAACACTAGTGATGGCAGACAAGTATGCAAAACATATGCAAATCGAACATCACCTATAAATAATGTGTATGTATAATTTTTCTATGACCCTTATTAAAGGGAGTATCCACCCTAAAACAGACTTTTGCATAATTAATTGAATTGCGTCATATACCATCAGATCCAATATTTCTTTTTAGCAGGTACTACAACTGCATGCAAACAGAAATGTGCAGTAGGTTAAAAACTACAGGGAGCAAAAGGCAGTGATGATTAGGCAGAAAGTATCCATCTTATGGTCGTTATTATTGCTTATGTATATAGTGTTATTTATAAAACAGCACTTTAGGGTACTGCTAGACAAGGAGATTTGTTGCCAGTGGAAAATCTGATACTGGGGACAACAAATCTAATTCCCTTGCCCAAAGGTGGCCATACACGGGCCAATTCTAGCTGCCGATATCAGTCCCTTCTGCAGGTTATCGGCCCGTGTATGGGCACTGACGACGGGTTTGCCAAATTCTCCAGATCTCCCCACCTACAGGTGGGGGATATAGGGCTAAGATATAGGGTTTACGACTTATTTGTGTTAGAAAGATAAGTTGTGAGTATTATAATGGTGCCCTAGGTCTGTCTGGCTCTGCTACAGGCCCCACCTCATTATTATATTTTATGTTGCACAAACCTCTTGTGACACTTTTAGACAGATGCAAAGTATGTATTAAAGCATGCAATTTTCATACAGGTGAATGACAAATCTACAATAAGGCTACTTGCAATAAGCAAAGCATTTTGATCAAAGAAATATGACTAACGTGATTAAGTGACACAAAACATGATAATGCACTGACCAAGAATGCTTTAAACAATCAAAAGAGGAAGAACAAGGCTGACTAGTCTATGGCTCAACTAGCATACTTGGTTACACAACTATATTAAGAAATAGTAGTAATTTATGTGCTAATAACTGAGACAATGAACAAAGTAAAGATATAGCATCATTTGAAGTTCCAATGCAGTACAAATTGCATTTATAGCCACTATTACCATAATCAGACACAATATGGCCATACAAAAACAGATAAAATCATATGAAACTAAGCATCTAGTTCATTGATTGGACAGGTCTGAAAATGTATTTGCTGTCCAAGATAGGACCATGTATGACCACCTTCAGGCTGTAATTCAACAGATCCATATTTCAGAAAAGTCACACCTGAGCATATTAGCCACCAACTTATGGTGGCCATACACTTCTCCAGACATGCCTATCTAAGGTGGGTGGATATCAGGTAACTCAGTCTTTTGGACCTAGGGCCAAATGATTGAATTACAATGGTGGGCATAGGCACCGCTGGGCTGAGCACCATATCAATAAGCCGATGTGTTCCCTGATCCAATGGGAAAAATCAAACCAGCCTGAACTACACCTGGACGATTTTTGGCCCATTGGGGGCCCCATACATAGGCACATAAGCTGCTAAATTAAATTAGTCTAAAGGACTCAAATCAGAAGTTTAAATCTGCCCTTGTATGGCCACCATAACTCACCTTTAGGCAAGCAATGTAATCCAGGTATGGTTATTTTTGGGAAGTTTAGTAGGATCACATAACATTTAGTTTTGTCCTTTGGAGTCAGGAAGGAATTTTTTCCCCTCTGTGGCAAATTAGAGAGGCTTCAGATGGGTTTTTTTGCTTTCCTCTGGATCAACTAGAAGTTAGGCAGGTTATATATAGGCATTATGGTTGAACGTGATGGACGTATGTCTTTTTTCAACCTAACTTACTATGTTACTATGTGAGCTACAGAGGTCTAATGATAAAACTGTTTTTAATATCAAAATGCTTAGTTTAAAAAATGCCATTAAGAAAACTACCTCACAAAAACACAAAAAAAAAAAGTAAAAGTACATGTAGAAAGGTCCAACGTCAATGATCAGAGGAACGGTGAAAGCACTCTTTAGAGGGGCATGTGACCTTATTTGTGGTTTAGAGGCTGAATGCCTTTGCTGATGTGAAGGATTCACACAGAGTACACAGGACATGAGTGAGAACATTTTGTGAATTAATCCCACCAAACAAAACCCATAACCGATAAGGAAAACAAAGTAGTAAGGGCCAGAAAGTCCAATACACAAGCAACTGTAAATAACCTACTGCCCAAAGCCCAACCATACAAACCATACCATACACTATATGGTGTAATTACGTATTTAAACCCTGATACTGGCTCTTCTTATGATACTGAAGTTTCTTTTTCAACTAAACGTTTGCTTTCTTTTTACAAATAAAGGATTCTCTCTTTCTATCTTCATTTATCACTTATTCAGCCACTAAGGGCTCTGGCACACGGGGAGATTAGTCACCCGTGACAAGGGTGATCTGTCGCAGGCGACTAATCTCCCCGTGTGCCAGAGCCCTTAGTGGCTGAATAAGTGATAAATGAAGATAGAAAGAGAGAATCCTTTATTTGTAAAAAGAAAGCAAAAGTTTAGTTGAAAAATAAACTTTTCAGTAATCTCACCGAACTACCATCCCACCGGCGATGGCACACGCTGCGCAGGCGATTTCGGCAAATCACAGAAATTGGCCCAGTTCGGGGAGATTAGTCGCCCGTGACAAGGGAGATTTGTCGTGGGCGACTAATCTCCCCGTGTGCCAGTGCCCTTAAGGTGGCCATACACGTAAAGATCCGCTCGCATTGCGAGACCGCCAAGCTATCAGATCTTCTCCCGATATCCCCACCTACGGGTGGGCGATATCAGGGGAATTTAGGCTGATTCGAATTAAAACTACTGTTAAGGGCTCATTCGGTTCGGGGACTGCATCAAGAAGCAGATATCGGTCGGGCAGGCCAGTCATCGTTTCGCCTACACGGGCCGATAAGCTGACGAATTGGGACCAATATCGGCAGCTACAATCGCCCTCTGTATGGCCACCTTAAGGCTAGCGTCACACTGGGCGGATTCTCGGACTGCAGATAAGTGCAAGCCAAGAATCCGCTCCTATTCTTGAAAAATCTGACAGTTGTGGCTGCACCTTGAGCCACTGCATTAGCCCAGGTGCAGCCACACTTGGCATAATTCGGCATTAAACAGCATTTGCAAGCAGTTTCACGTATAGACACTAGCCTAAAAGTGATGGCCTGTGGCTGTCACATCAGTAGATAAGGTTTGGCCTCAGTTGATACTGGCTTATTTAACTGTCCAAAAACCTACCATAGGAATAGCATTCCCTCTACCACAGAGATGAAATACCCTGCTAAACTTGTCCTTCTGGCTTTAACTTTAAGGGCTGTGACACACAGCGGCGCAATTTGTGAAAGTCGCCATGGTTTCCTCTCAAAGCAACCTCGGCAAATCGCGCCAACACATATGCCATCCCAATAGCAATTTACATACTAGGTGGGATGGCATTTCGGGGATATTAGTTGCCCCCAACAAGGGAGATTTGTTGCGGTGTGACTAATCTCCCTGTGTGTCACAGCCCTAAGATGTTCTGATTATTCTATGTTCATATCATTCGGTGGAGAGATCACTTAAACGTGATCATTGCATGGGGACAAGCCTTATGCACCTCAGTAAAACTGCACCAACAAGCACAGCTTCCATTCATCTACATCAAGGGTGTCAAACTCAATCACATAAGGGGGCTGAAATCTAAAACATGGGCTGAATTTTTTTATTAAGATATTTAGTCTTAGTTAAGGCTAGATCCTTCCTCACCTTGAAACACCATATCACACGCCATTCTCGTGCATGAATCACGTTTTGAAAATAAAAACAAGCACAAAGCAAATCGGACAGGACTGGATGAGAGCCTGGCCAACCTAGGCCAACGCACCCTACAGGGCAGAACATAATAGTGGCCGATTGGAGTGCCTGAAGCGGCGCAGTCAGGCAATTGGTCGCGCTGCACAGTCATAGTGCCACTGGAGTAGTGCGGTCAGGCAATTGGTCAGCAGAACGGTCAGGCACAGTCACCACGGGCCACATAAAACAGTCAGGCGGGCCAGATATACCCTGCAGGCCTTGTGTTTGACACGTGAGCTACATGAAGCAGAGCAAGGAAAGGATTACATAGTAAGTTGGGTTGAAAAAAGACATACGTCCATCAAGTTCAACCATAATGCCTATATATAACCTGCCTAACTACTAGTTGATCCAGAGGAAGGCTAAAAACCCCATCTGAAGCCTCTCTAATTTGCCGCAGAGGGGAAAAAATTCCTTCCTGACTCCAAGATGGCAATCGGACCAGTCCCTGGATCAACTAGTACTAAGAGCTATCTCCCATAATAACCCTGTATTCCCTCACTTGCTAAGAATCCATCCAGCCCCTTCTTAAAGCTATATAATGTATCAGCCAGCACGACTGATTCGGGGAGGGAATTCCACAACTTCACAGCTCTCACTGTAAAAAATCCTTTCCGAATATTTAAATGGAACCTCCCTTCTTCTAAACGGAGTGGGTGCCCTCGTGTCCGTTGGAAGGACCTACTGGTAAATAAAGCATTAGAAAGGTTATTATATGATCCCCTTATATATTTATACATAGTTATCATGTCACCTCTTAAGCGCCTCTTCTCCAGTGTAAACAGACCCAACTTGGCCAGTCTTTCTTCATAACTGAGACTTTCCATACCCTTTACCAGCTTAGTTGCCCTTCTCTGGACCCTCTCTAACTTAATAATGTCCCGTTTGAGCACTGGAGACCAAAACTGAACAGCATATTCTAGATGGGGCCTTACCAGCGCTCTGTAAAGGGGAAGAATAACCCCCTCCTCCCGTGAATCTATACCCCTTTTAATACAGCTCAAAACCCTGTTTGCCCTTGCAGCTGCTGCCTGGCACTGCTTGCTACAGCCAAGTTTATTATCTACAAGGACTCCAAGGTCCTTCTCCATTATGGATTTGCCTAGTGCAGTCCCATTAAGGGTATACGGGGCTTGCATATTTTTACTTCCCAGGTGCATGACCTTACATTTATCAACATTAAATCTCATCTGCCACTTAGCTGCCCAGATTGCCAGTTGGTCAAGATCCTGCTGCAGGGATGTCACATCCTGGATAGAATTGACTGGTCTGCAGAGTTTTGTGTCATCTGCAAACACTGATACATTACTCATAATACCCTCCCCTAGATTGGTAGGAAAAGGTCTGCTTTCTCGTTTTTGGGCCAATCCACGCTCAGCTCCGCTTCATATAGCCAAACGGAAGGGGAAGCTGTACTTGTTGATGCAGTTTTACAGAGGTGTATAACAGAACAGATTCGCTACTAGGCCTGCAAAAAACAGTGGGCTGAGAGCAGCAAAACTAACACTCCATGTGCCATTAGCCTAAAGTGCAGAACCTTTGCAAAAAAGACTACAACCCTTAAAATAAAAAAAATTTTGGTTCTCGTTTAACAACATTAATTTGATTTTAAGCACAACATTTTTTACACAACATATCTATTGTACTGCAGCAAGGAATATGCTTGCACTTTATAAATATGTGTTAATAAAATATCAGTGGTGTGGGTCCTCTTTTAACTGTCATCTTCAAAAGATCAGCTATGTAAGTACTATAAAATAAGTTCGTATTGATGATTTATATTTAAATAAATTTGAAAGGAAATCCCAGGGAGCCTATATGGATGTTTTACATTATATAAAAACCCACAGGACCCCAATCTAAACCACGATATTTATAAATAGGGGAGCAAGAACATGCACAATATAGTAAACTCTTAATAAAGTACAGGCAGCAGCAATTTATAAACTGAAAATATCACAATGTAGGCATCTTTCAATGTGATGTACAAATAACACAGCCACAGGCTGCAACACTGTAAATATTGATCAGAGCTCTTAATAGCTGGGTTTATCGTCTCACATGACCCAGATAATGTCAAGGACGAGAAAAGGATACTTGCCAATGAATAAATTCCCACCATGAGAAAGAATGTAGATCTTTGTAAAAGTTTCAGCATCAGTAACACAAATGTTTCTAATGTGTTCCCTATAATATGTGGGTGGTCTTATTTTCTCACACAGAATGGAAAGTCCTCCTGCTCATCACAGATGCAGTACTGCATATAAATAATTATGCATCACTACCTGCTAACTTAAAGGAACAGTAACACCAAAAAATGAAAGTGTTTTAAAGTAATTAAAATATAATGTACAGTTGCCCTGCGCTAGTAAACCTGGTAAGTTTGCAACAGAAACGCTACTATAATTTATATAAATGAGCTGCTGTGCCAACACGGGGGCAGCCATTGAAGCTGGGAAAAAGGAGAAAAGGCACAGGCACATAGCAGATAACAGATAAGCTTTGTAGAATATAATGGGGTTTTAGCTGTTATCTGCTAAGTAACCTGTGCCTTTTCTCCTGTAAATGGCTGCCCCCGTTGCTACACAGAAGCTTTATTATATAAACTATAGTAGTCTTTCTAAGGAAAACACACCAGTTGTACCAGAACAGGGCAGTATTACATTATATAGTTATTACTTTTATACACTTTCATTTTTTGGTGTTACTGTCCCTTTAAAAACAAAAAAAGTTTCTGAAATGGAGTAGAGAGTTTCAAAAAGCCTTTGTTCATTAGTCCATAGAAAGGTGGTGGGAAAACCCATGGGTCATGGACTCACTAATACTAGCAGGGATACGCAGAGTACTTCTGCTCCAATTAAACATGAAAACAGGAACAGATAAGGTATTTGGACAGTGACCGTATAGACAAGGTGAAACAATCAGTGTGATAGAGTCTGCAAACTGGCATCTGTACAATTCCAAGCAAATCTAATTGGAAATCCACTTATTTGGTCCTCAACATGAGTAAATTAAAAAGATATTGGTTACAATATTTTTTTTTTTTAATTTTTTATTGGGTTTTTTACACAATCCAATCATGCAATAGAAATAGTCAAGCATTGGTTCAGTAATAGTAAGAAGAGGCATAATGAACATCACAGGAGATAGGTTGGCAATGCTATCTACAGTATTATAAATAACGCATGTAGCATAAAAATGCATAAAGGAAAAGACTGTCCGTTGTCGTGATTGCTTATAGCAGTTGGATTGAATTAAGGTAACCAGGAAATGGAAGGGGGGGAGAAGGGTACCAGACAGGAGAAGCGTTAGGTGTGAAGTAGGGGAATATTAGTCGTAGGTCCACATCTTATACCGGCTTCCATTACATTTATTACTCCTATTGCCTTTATATCGGCCCGCAGAGCAAACACTCCATCAATTATTGGTTTTGATGATTTGTTGGGTTTGATATTTTCATTTCCAGGAAAGCTCGCCAGGGTCTCCAGGTAGCCCAATGAGTATTGGTTACAATATTAGCCAAGCAGCTTAAAGGAATAATGTCATGGGAAAACATGTTTTTTTTTTCTACACACAGACACACACACACATTTCACATGGGGCCACAAAAAGACCAGGCTTAGGGCGGAATAAATTTAGGGGTGGCCGCCCAGCCGCAAGTAAAATTTGTGTAAAATCCATGTGTGCTCTGATAAACACCATAAAAATCATGACATAATCCCTTTAACGTCATGCAAATAAATTGTACCAAATCTAGAGCAATATTATATGTAGAGAGATGAGCGCCCATTTGAAATCAGATGCAAAAACCTTTACCCAATAACTGGTTCCCAATGCTGACCAATTTATCAATACCTCTCCCCTCTGTCCACAAAATCCTGAATGCGGGATTATAAAAAGGCTGTTATTATCAGTTAATTATATAGTACCAACACATCAAAAGTTCCTACCCCATTCGCATACTATGGGTAATTTCATCAGAAGCCAGTTATTCTGCCTGTATGTTTTTTTGGGATGTGGGAGAAAACTTGAGTACCCGAAGTAATAGCCACGCAGACATGGTGACAAAAATTCTTTGCAGAGAGTGCCCAGACCTGGATCAAACTCATGATATAGTGCTACCCGCTGAGCCAGTAGCAGATACAAGAAATAACACAATATGGATTTGAAAACTGGTACAATACATCTTTTGGATCGATCCAATTTCATATGAAGAAATGCACAGAAAATATCTTCATGTGAATATATTTGTGTGCATGGCCTATAAAACCTTTCAGTCTTGCAGTGACTATTTCTTTCCGCCACTCAAAAGCCAAAGCCCTTCATTAGATTTTAACTTAAGCTACCCAATAAATATTCAAGGTCAGTTTTCAAGTCACTCCACACAGAGAAATTGGTAAATCATGAAAAACATACAGTGGCCATGTACAGGATTACATAGTTTTATGCATTGCGATCTATATCCCACTATTCACGGTGTCCAGCTTAAAGCCCAGATATCAGGTGTGGGCTTTTTTTCAAATACATTTGTTAATCTTAATAATGACTGGCATGAACTAACCCCAGACACACAAATCTGGAGTCAGCCAAATACATAACAGGGGAAGGGAGCAAAATAGCAGCTCCCAGTAGATATTAGAATAGCACTCAATAGTAAGAAATCCAAGTCCGGCTTGGGACTCCTCCAGTTACATGGGAGTAGGAGAAACAATAGGTTACCTGAAAGCAGTTCTAATGTGTAGCACTGGCTTCTTCGCAAAGCTCAGAATCTGGCACAATGCACCGAGATGACTGCCTACTCACCAATATTACAACTAAAAATAAAAGATTGGTTCAAGAATAACATTTTAAATGGTAGAGTGAATTATTTGCTATGTAAATAGTGTAATTTAAATAAAAAGTACACCATAAAGATCATGACAGAATCCATTTAAGGTTGTGCAAATAAAGAGTAACACAACACATCAGTTAAAAGATTCTCCAGCAGAATCCTGCATTTATTTTATATTTAATTTAAAAATTTCACATGGGACTAGCCATAATCTTCATTTCCCAGGGTGCCACAGCCGATCAGCAGAACAATGGGAAGGTAGCAGCTCACAGTAGGTATCAGAATAGCACTCAATAGTAACCAATCCAAGTCCAGCTTGGGACTCCTCCAGTTACATGGGAGTAGGAGAAACAATAGGTTATCTGAAAGGGGCCCAATGTCTTTCTGAAAGCTCAGACTCCGGCAAAATGCACAATGGCGCCTACACACCAATATTACAACTAAAGATAAAAAAATTTAAATGGTAGAGTGAATTATTTGCTATGTAAACAGTGTCTTTAAAAAAAAAAAAAAATGTATACCATAAAAATCGCAACAAAATCCCTTTAACAATACACATGAAGTGCTTAACAAACCAGAATAGGACTGCTATGAACAGCAAGCATTATGTGAATATTTAGTACAATTTGGGAAGCATGCTTCAAATGGTAGAATTCTGAATGCTTTAAAACCTGCCTAAACATGCTTTTGTAAACAGCTTCATTGCATAGTTACTGTTATATAATTATGTGCTGTTTAGCATACAGACTAAATTTAAAGGGCAGTTGAAGATTGTGCATATAATTTTGACAACAAATGCCAATTTATTTTAAAACTGACACACACTATTTATTAGGTTAATGCCCCACAGGGAGATTAGTCTCCCACAATAAATCTCTGCTGGCACAGGCGACTAATCTCCCTGAAAAGCCTTTCTGCCAGCAATAAAGAAAAGCGCCGGTGGAAAGGCCTGCACATCACTTATTTTTACGAAGTCACACAAAGTACAGGAGTAAACTTTAGGCGACTTTGAAAAACAGAAGCAATGCGTAGGCCTTTCCACAGGCAATTCCCTTTATTGCCAGCAGAAAGGCTTTTCTGGGTGATTAGTCAGTCGCAGTAGCAGAGATTTATCACGGGCGACTGATCTCCCCGTGGGACATGAGCCTGAAGTCCACACCTGAACCTTTTAAGATAAACAACAATATAGATTGTTTCTATATAGATTAGGTAGCTAGAACACTAATTATGCATTCAACCAGTAATATAATTAGGATAAAAATTACATACCACAGAATATAGTAAGTTATATTGTGCTGTAAACCACTGTACATTAGGCTCTTGTTCAGACCCCATCATAATTCTGTTGTAGCAGAATATATGTTACTGCAAATGAAAGTGAATGTATTTTAAAATACAGTAAAATGTCCCTTTAGCTTGCCTGCAGTGACTACAGCCAGTGTAAGCTGAGATACCTGCTGGTTAATGCCAAAACCCTGCTGTTGCTGAGCACCCTATGTGCACTGCAGGCCTAAGCACATATACAGATGACATTTTCAGATACATATGGGCTTTTCTGCCTTTCAGTGTGCACAGCAGTCTTATTCCTTATTTTGTTCTAAAGTGTTTGTGAAGCAGATATAAAAACACAGGTATAATATTTTACTGCATGGTCAAATAAAGCACAGTCCTAACCTCAAAATGCTTATCTGCCCATGTATGGGGCACTCCGACGGGCCCGTTTAAAAATCTTGTCGGAGTGATGACTGTATCAAATCGCTGATGTGCCTTCAGTGGCCTGTATCCCCATCACTGTGATCCAATCGTTTGGCCCTAGGCGACCTTGATATACAGCCAGTATTTTAATGTTGGTCCAGCTTTAGAAGGCGGTTGTATGGATACCTACATCAGCTAATCCATGCAGAAAAAATCTCTGAGGCCCTGGAAGAAACTGCAATATCAAAACGTGTAGGTAGCAGCTATCAGCAGTTCCATTCTACTTAGTTTGGAATCAAGCAGCTGAGAACACACAACTAGTATTGTAACAGTGTGCCGGCTTCCGCATCCAAGCAAATTTTGCTGCACTGTCACAGGCAGTGAATTTTCCACATTTACATTTTGAATAGCCTGGATTTTTCTCAAAGCACTGCACAAATAATATATATTTAGATGTCTGATGATTTAGACGTCTGATGATTTAGACAAATAAAATATTGCAACTGAATGAGTATTTTTTTTTCTTTTCACAGCAGGATGCAGTAGAATTCATCCTCCAAATAGTGAAAATATGTATACTGGAAAGCCGCTATATTTGATTTCAAAAGGCAAACATTTTTTGTTTACATTCCCACTAAAGTCAGTCCCACAGGTATTTGTTTCACCTTTCTAAATACCTATTCTTTAATCTAAGTGGGTATGAGAAATGCTGAATTATTAAACTCCAAACAACTCAAAATAAAAACATGCAGTATGCCAGCCAGGCCTACTGGCATTTATCAACTGTGAGAAACATGTCCAGCTAACTCCTTGCTGTGCCATAAACATAAAATGGACATTTATCCCCAATAATAAGATTACAAAATTGTGTTCTCACCACATTAATCCCCAGTTACACTTCAGAACATATGTTTAAGTGTTGACATTTGCTGCTCTCACTATTATTGCTTCCATGGGTGGAACTCGCAATGAGCCACTTTACCCAGTGATGGTTTCTCCAAGCCATCCTTGAACCAGCTGCAGGTGAAAGGGTACAGCCCTCTTTTATCCAAGTACAGGTATGGGACCTGTTTTCTGGAACCTGTTATCCAGAAGGTTCCAAATTATGGAAAGGCCATCTTCCATGCACAGTAAATTTCCATTTCTGAAAAATGTTTACGTTTTCTCTGTAATTATAAAACAGTACCTTGTACTTGATCCCAACTAGGATATAATTAATCCTTATTGGAGACAAAACAATCCTATTGGGTTTATTTAATGTTTAAATTATTTTTTTAGCAGATTTAAGGTATGGAGTTCTAATGTAAAAATCCCTTATTTGGAAAAACCCCAGGCCCCAAGCATTCTGGATAACAGGTCCCATACCTGTACCACCTTATAGTTTGGGATTTGACCATTAACTAATTTTAAAGACTCTCATTTCAGGCTATACTATTACTACTTTCTGCTGGTTATGAATTTAATTTTGTAAAATAACATTTTATAACATCCGGAGGGCTTCTAGTTAACCGCCTCTGCCATTCTAGAGTTTGTGTTTTAACCCTTTAAGTGCCAGCCGAATTCGTCATTTCGGTTCCCCCCAGTGCCAGACGTTTTTTAAGCATTTTGTACTCATTCACTTTAACAATGTTTTTTGGTAGGAAAACCTCCACGAAACTAGGGAAATTATATATCGTTTTTTTCGTCACTAATTGGGCTTCGACATACATACCAAATTTTATAACTTTTCTGGAGATATGATGTGTATTTTGGGTGAAATATGTAAAAAAAAAAAAAATTTATGAAAAATTTCTGTATATTTTGAGGTTTTTTTCCATAGAAAAGTTAATTTTACTCACTTTTTTTTATTGTTTGTAAAAGCCCTAATACTCCCAATTCCAACGATACCAAATATGTGGTGGTACCCCACAGTTCCTGTCCAGAAGTAACCCCCAAACTAAAGCAATACTTAGTACAATATCACACCAGAACAAAGCAGAAAAGCGCTTGTAACAGTTAATGCAGCATAACTTATATGTAAATCTAAAATATCCCCTCATGTTTGGTATCTTTAGAAACTACAGACCTTCAGGTTTCTAGGTGCAATGTAGTTTTCACTCAAAAGCCAAATACCTTTTGTCAGTGCATTGTGAAATTTGGAACTTTTTATGACATTTTTTTTTTTTTCTAAAACGTAAACTTGGACGCATGATCAAATGTGGATTTGACAAAAAAAAATCTCATAAAAATTTTCTAACAAAGGCATATTTGAAAGACAAACTCCTCCTGAATAAAATGATGCCCCATATGTATGGGTGCACATAAAGACATGGGCACCAAACACTCCAAAGCAGGGGCAATGCACAAGGGCAATTACAGCTAAAAATGTGGGGGCTGCGCTCTATGTGCACTTCCTGCAGTTTTTCAGTGTTAACCCCCCCTACCTGTGAAATAACCCCCACAAACTATATATTTCTGAAAAGTGCACACCTTCAGCTATTCAGAGACACCACTCTTCTCTTTCTACATGGAAAATTGTGGCCGCAGTCCCTTGCAGAAGTTAGCGCTTTGGTCAGAAATAAAGGAAAAACTAGATACAAACCTAGATTTCTCCCCAAAATCTCCATGGCAACTACCAAAAACTTACTAACCATCAATCTGCAAGTTCCCCTGAATAAAACGATACCCTATATGTATGGGTGCACATAAAGACGTGGCCACCAAATGCCCCAAAACAGGGGCAATGCATAAGGGCAATTTCAGTTGAAATTTTGGAGGCTGCGCTCTATGTGCACTACCTGCAGTTTTTCAGTGATAACCGCCCCTACCTGTGAGATAACCCCCACAATCTATATATTTACGAAAAGTGCACACCTTCAGCTATTCAGAGACACCATTCTTCTCTTTCTACATGGAAAATTGTGGCCGCAGTCCCTTGCAGAAGTCAGCGCTTTGGTCAGAAATCAAGGAAAAACCAGATAAAAACCTAGATTTCTCCCCAAAATCTCCATGGCAACTACCAAAAACTTACTAAACCTCAATCTGCAAGTTCCCCTGAATAAAACGATACCCCATATGTATGGGTACACATAAAGACGTGGCCACCAAATGCCCCGAAACAGGGGCAATGCATAAGGGGGGGCTGTGCTCTATCTGCAGTTATTTAGTCTAAACACCCCCATACCTGTGAAATAACCCCCGCAAACTATATATTTCTGAAAAGTGCACACCTTCAGCTATTCAGAGACGCCACTCTCCTCTTTCTACATGGAAAATTGTGGCCGCAGTGCCTTGCAGAAGTCAGCGCTTTGGTCAGAAATCAAGGAAAAACCAGATACAACCCTAGATTTTGGTCAGAAATCAAGGAAAAACCAGATAAAAACCTAGATTTCTCCCCAAAATCTCCATGGCAACTACCAAAAACTTACTAAACCTCAATCTGCAAGTTCCCCTGAATAAAACGATACCCCATATGTATGGGTACACATAAAGACGTGGCCACCAAATGCCCCCAAACAGGGGCAATGCATAAGGGGGGGCTGTGCTCTACCTGCAGTTATTTAGTCTAAACACCCCCATACCTGTGAAATAACCCCCGCAAACTATATATTTCTGAAAAGTGCACACCTTCAGCTATTCAGAGACGCCACTCTCCTCTTTCTACATGGAAAATTGTGGCCGCAGTGCCTTGCAGAAGTCAGCGCTTTGGTCAGAAATCAAGGAAAAACCAGATACAAACCTAGATTTCTCCCCAAAATCTCCATGGCAACTACCAAAAACTTACTAAACCTCAATCTGCAAGTTCCCCTGAATAAAACGATACCCCATATGTATGGGTACACATAAAGACGTGGCCACCAAATGCCCCCAAACCGGGGCAATGCATAAGGGGGGGCTGTGCTCTATGTGCTCTACCTGCAGTTATTTAGTCTAAACACCCCCATACCTGTGAAATAACCCCCGCAAACTATATATTTCTGAAAAGTGCACACCTTCAGCTATTCAGAGACACCATTCTTCTCTTTCTACATGAAAAATTGTGGCCGCAGTCCCTTGCAGAAGTCAGCGCTTTGGTCAGAAATCAAGGAAAAACCAGATAAAAAACCTAGATTTCTCCCCAAAATCTCCATGGCAACTACCAAAAACTTACTAAACCTCAATTTGCAAGTTCCCCTGAATAAAACGATACCCCATATGTATGGGTGCACGTAAAGACGTGGCCACCAAATGCCCCAAAACAGGGGCAATGCATAAGGGCAATTTCAGTTGAAATTTTGGGGGCTGCGCTCTATGTGCACTACCTGCAGTTTTTCAGTGTTAACCACCCCTACCTGTGAAATAACCCCCACAATCTATATATTTACGAAAAGTGCACACCTTCAGCTATTCAGAGACACCATTCTTCTCTTTCTACATGGAAAATTGTGGCCGCAGTCCCTTGCAGAAGTCAGCGCTTTGGTCAGAAATCAAGGAAAAACCAGATACAAACCTAGATTTCTCCCCAAAATCTCCATGGCAACTACCAAAAACTTACTAAACCTCAATCTGCAAGTTCCCCTGAATAAAACGATACCCCATATGTATGGGTACACATAAAGACGTGGCCACCAAATGCCCCCAAACCGGGGCAATGCATAAGGGGGGGCTGTGCTCTATCTGCAGTTATTTAGTCTAAACACCCCCATACCTGTGAAATAACCCCCGCAAACTATATATTTCTGAAAAGTGCACACCTTCAGCTATTCAGAGACACCACTCTCCTCTTTCTACATGAAAAATTGTGGCCCCAGTCCCTTGCAGAAGTCAGCGCTTTGGTCAGAAATCAAGGAAAAACCAGATAAAAAACCTAGATTTCTCCCCAAAATCTCCATGGCAACTACCAAAAACTTACTAAACCTCAATTTGCAAGTTCCCCTGAATAAAACGATACCCCATATGTATGGGTGCACGTAAAGACGTGGCCACCAAATGCCCCAAAACAGGGGCAATGCATAAGGGCAATTTCAGTTGAAATTTTGGGGGCTGCGCTCTATGTGCACTACCTGCAGTTTTTCAGTGTTAACCCCCCCTACCTGTGAGATAACCCCCACAATCTATATATTTACGAAAAGTGCACACCTTCAGCTATTCAGAGACACCATTCTTCTCTTTCTACATGGAAAATTGTGGCCGCAGTCCCTTGCAGAAGTCAGCGCTTTGGTCAGAAATCAAGGAAAAACCAGATACAACCCTAGATTTTGGTCAGAAATCAAGGAAAAACCAGATAAAAAAACCTAGATTTCTCCCCAAAATCTCCATGGCAACTACCAAAAACTTACTAACCATCAATCTGCAAGTTCCCCTGAATAAAACGATACCTATGTCTGGTTGCGCATAAGTACATGGCCACCAAACCTGAAAATGCATAATATTGGGGCTGCACTCTATGCACCCCTTTTTTTTTGCCTGCACCCGAATGAATGGGATACGCTCGGGTGCAGGCACATGTAGCCGATATACGCATGAAAACGCGTGAGAATGCAAAGTCTCGCGTTTTCATGCGTATATCGGCTACATGTGCCTGCACCCGAGCGTATCCCATTCATTCGGGTGCAGGCACAAGTAGCAAGCGTAGGGCTGAATTTTCGGCAAGCGTTTTTCCACTTGCTGAAAAAATCAGCCCTACGCCATGTGTGGCATCAGCCTAACCCTTGGCAATAGAAACTACCAGAACAATCTTAGCACCTCTGGACCTTTCTAGAACAACTGAAATCAAATGAAGTTAAAATGGAATAAAACCACTAAAAGCAATCAAAGAACAATAGTTGCAATGAAATCGGTAAGAGCCCTGGATCCACCAATGTCACTGCAAAAGCAACCTTTTTGGGGGCACTAAACACACAAAGAACAATGCAAAGATAAAACACCATAAAATCAGTAAAATCCAATAAAACCACCTAAACCAACAGAAGAACAATAATTGCAATGAAATTGGTGGTCAGAGCCCTGGATCCACCAACGTCACTGCAAATTCAGCACCCAATAGCAATAAAAAAGTTACAGTGCAATAGAATAATTCAAAAACAGAAATCAATTATGAAAATGCCAAAAAAACACTAAAATGCAACCAAATAAATCAGATAATTATAGAGCAAGATCAGAAATAAAGTTTTAGTAAAAAAAAAAGACTGCCAGAGAAAGCAAAGAAAGAAAGAAAAGAAAAGAAAGAAAAAAAAAAAAAAAAAGTGTAAGTGTAAGTGTGTGTGTAAGTGTCTGTGTGTGCTTGGGAAAGTTGTAAATAAGTGTGTATGTGTACAAAAGTGTAATAATGACAAAGATAGAAGAAAAAATTGAAAAAAAAAAAAAAAAAATTTTTAGACAGTTGAGATAGAAATAAGCAAAATAAACAGTGGTAGAGAGTTGTAGTTCAGCTTACCCAAGGCAGGCAGGCGATCAGAGGCGATCAGGGGCGATCAATCCAGCAGGAAGGCAGCAGGGGAGCTCCATCTTGTCCAACGTGCGCAGCAGGAGTGAGGGAGCCGACAGTAGGCGGCGCTATTTAAAGGGACAGCAGTGGACACGTCATCAACGCGTGCCCACTGCTGTCATTGGCTGGAGCGACCGATCGGTGCGGCTGGGGGACCGGATCGGTGAGTATGTCTTACTCTGCTCGTTGCCTAGGGGGATCTGAGGGGTTTACAAGCGCTGCGCTGCTTTAAAAGCGAGCGCAGCGCTTGTAAACCCGACAGTGCCATTGGACGTAGATTCTACGTCCCATGGCACTTTGGTCCCTTGGTACCTGGGACGTAGAATCTACGTCCCTTGGCACTTAAAGGGTTAAAGGGGATGCCCACCTCCCCCCCCCCCCAAAGTCCTACCAAACTGGTAGGACTTTGCAGAAGAAATACTTTTACTATTTAAATAATTTAAAATATACTTCTATCATATAATAATTTAAATAAAAATGAACCACTTACCCAATGCTCAGGTCGGTGTAGTTGCAGATATCGTCAACAGGGATAGAGACAGTCAGTTACGATTGAACAGCGCTAAGTGTTTCTGAGCATGCCTGAACTTCCTCATTCATTTGCCTATCACTAATCGGATTGGCTGAAAATGTATGCAAATGACTGATGAAGTGACCAGGCATGGGCTGAAGGAATTAACCCAACAATGTTCACAATGATGTCTCTCTAACTGCTGCCAATCTCTAGATGTGAATAGTGGGAAAGGGGTCGATGATTCCCTCCTTAAACCAGGTGGATAGGGTAGGTGCATAATTTAATCTTCTATAAAGCGCAAACCAAACACTTTTGCAACATGATTATATAGGCAAAAGTGCTTGCTTTGCAAAGTCCTACCGCTCTGCAAAAGGTAGAAAACCCCTTTAAATGGCTGCAGTCAGAGAACCTTGCCGATTTTCTCTTTTTAGGTGGTACTTAAATACAATAAATCCCCTAGTTTGCCTTTTGCAATTCAGTTAGGGCACCTGTTTTAAACCACTAAATCAAATGCAGTTAGTGCCCAAAATAAAACAGGTACTTCCATCCCCCTCGGTATCCACCATTAGATTTAGATACAAGAATCCAGTTGCAGGCCTGAGTGATTTTTTCCCCCTAAACCATAGACAAAGGCCATCTGGCAATTATATTGTAAATATGGCCCCACATGTGACACCCCCCCCCCTTTTATTTCATGCAATGAGCAACACAGTATTTAAAATATGTGCCTTTGACCAGCTGTGGCCCATACACTTATGTCTCTTTACAAAAGCATCTTTATGTGCACTGTATATCACTAGACCATTACGCAGAACTACCAATGAAGAATGCAGCATCTCTGCAAATACCTGCAATTATTAGTTTTATAACCATCACTATAGTTAGTATCCATTAATGTTTGCTCCTATAAAAATCACAGTGCTTATCAATATGCAAGAACATTACGCATAATTTAGAAAGGACTGTCCCGCATCCCAATGCTTTGTACAGTAGAAGTACTAAATGACCAAGAGACGACAAGGGAACCTACTAACTAGTTTCTCTCATACAGACAAAGCAAAGTAATGATATGTGCCAGATCGCGTGGCTCACTCAGATGGAATTTGGATTTTACGTCTCACTTCGGTCACATGACTACTTAGTGAATGAATTAACATAGTTGGGAATTAAAAAGATTTATCAGCCTCTTAGAATATGTGAATATTTTGCATTCCTGCTTACTAGATATCTATTGACATAAATGTGCATTTAAATTCAACATTAACTCAAAAGATATACAAGAGAAAAAGCAAGGTTACAACTATTAACACTAGAATCTATTCTACTATGAAAAGCATTAGAATCTGTAACATTTTTGTGCTACGGACATTCACACAATATCACACTGGTAGAAACTGCTCCAGCAATTGGAAGCAACACTGCAAGCAATGTGACAGCACTTCAATACATGCTGCATATGTGTATAAAACATAGAAAAGAGAATCTAAAACGAAATATGCAAACATATAGTGATACCTACAACACATCACAAAATGATGCCCATTTGACAGCTCAAAGGGTTGCATAAAAAATGCAAACAGTATCAAGAGTGGACAGACAGAAACCTAAAACTACATATATTTGTCAATTACAGGAGTAAATACCATGGTAAAGAATGTCAACAAATATATAAAAGAAGCCCTAATATAAAAATAAATACCTAAAGAATTTCATAGGAGATCCAGTAAGTTGTCCAAGGGGTGTGCAATGTATGGCCTAACAGATACATTTAAACTACAATTCCCTGCACCCCACGTTGCAGCACTGTTGTCAGCGGACAGTAGAAGCTGTGGTTGAAGAGCAGCTGCCGGGGAACAAGCTTAGCACCCCAGAATATGAGAAATATTAATTCAGAGATAATATTCAACCAGAAAGCTACGCATATACGTGCGTAGACAGAGTCGTTTAGACCAATTACATCGAGCGTACAATACAAGGGATGCAACAATGACCGAAGAGTATACAAACGCCAACGTCACACACATTAAAGCCCATTTAAGCGTAGTCTAAAGGCGACATGGAACGAAACATAGCAGCCAAATGTTGGACTATGGCAGTGTACACAATAGATTGCTGCACAAAAGCCACAGTGCATGATCTATTAGTAACATGTTGGTTCTGGTTACCGTGCAGTAGGCGTGTCACTAGGTGTCTCTGATCCCCGGTGTTAGTTGCTATCTCCCCGGGCTCAGGGTTCTTCCTTCCTTCTCACAACCACAACAACATGGCGGAAGCGCGGGCACGAGATGAAGGCCGGAGGGGGTGTCGACGTTACCTGAGCGGGCACTCCTACGCAGTCTGGGAACGCGCACAGACACACCCCCTCAAATCGATTGCGGGAGCGTGCAGACACACCTCTTATCTTAGCTATGTGGGCGGGGTTACGTAAAAAAAAAACAAAAAAACCTTGACGGGCATTGTCATTCAATCCAGACGGTGTAGTCATCTGACGTGGGCGGAGCTTTGTCGTGGCATTATGTTTAACCCAAACAAATCATTTAAAGGAGTGCTTCGTCTTTAAAAATTTAGCTTTTAATATGTTTTAGTATTATTATTATTATTTATTTATAAAGCGCTGTACAATAAGTGGGCTTTATACATTGGACATACAGAGTAACATATAAAGCAATCAATAACCGATATAAGAGGTGAAGAGAGCCCTGCCAAAAAGAGCTTACAATCAGGGTCGGACTGGGCCGCCGGGACACCGGGAAAACTCCCGGTGGGCCCCGGCGGCCCAGTCCGACCTTTGCCGACACTGCCCCTACTGACTGTTCCTCCCCTGACGCGTTCAATTTATACGTGCTCGGGGAGGACGTGGGCCCTGCACCCCCCATCCTACCCTGCTTACAAGCTACAAGTTATAGAATTGAAAATTCTTAGCAACGTCAGTCTTCATTTTTTTTTCTAGTTTTTGAAATTTTTGCCTTTTTCTTTTGCCTCTTTCCAGCTTTCAAATGGGGGTCACTGACCCAAGACCAAAAACTATTGTTCTGTGTGGCTACAATTTTATTGGTATTTCTACTTTTTAATATTTAGATTTATATTCGGGTACTCTACTATATATGAGTCATTCTCGCAAACCACTCCTTCATAACTAAGTAAATTGGACCCTAGCAACCAGATTACTGCTGAAATTCCAAACTGGAGATTGGAACGAAAAGTTCAACAATGAAAAAACTACCAATAATAAAAAATGAACACTAATTGCAGATTTTCTCAGAAGAGCACTTTCTACATCATACTAAATTTCCCATGAGGTGCTCCCCCTTTGTGACACTTACTTTGGGCTGTATATATGTTTTGCGATGCAGAATGCCCTGGAAGTGTTACTAGGCCAATGCTAGGTGCAGTAGTAACTAGAAGAAAGCCCTCTCACCACATTGGAGCCACACACTTCTTTTAGAGGAGCCAAAGAATTATGTTCCAGAGTTATTAAACCACAAAGAACACTATGTGGAAGATGAGAGGGTTAATGGGTGTCTTCCACACATAGCTTTTATAAAATTGCACAAACGCAAGGCAATATCCCTGAACAATTCCTACTCATTCTTGCAACATATCAGACCCCAATACTCTAAATAAACTGCATATACTCGAGTATAAGCCTAGTTTTTCAGCACGCAAAATGTGCTGAAAAAGTCACCCTCGGCTTATACTTGAGTCAGGTGCCATGGGTCCCTCTAGACTAGCACCATCTGTCATTTGTGTGCAAATTAGGCCCCTGCAACCAGACCCTCCAGTGCCCTGGCCTAGGCTCCCACTAGTAATACTTATTTCCCCTTACATCTCCTCCGGGACTGGGTCTGCTGCCACTTTGCCAATGTGCAATGAGAGTGGGGTAGTACTCATATTATTTTTGTTGACCCTCTTCTCCGCTTACAGAGGTAGTTTACTGTTTTTCTTTGAAATAAATATTGAAAAACATATACCCCACTGATGCCTCAATTAATGTCATTTTATTGGTATTTATTTTGATTGTTAAAACTTAGCAGTAGCAGCTGCATTTCCCACCCTAGGCTTATACTCGAGTCAATAAGTTTTTCCAGTTTTCTTAGGTAAAATTAGGTACCTCGGCTTATATTCGGATCGGCTTATACTCGTGTATATACAGTAGTTGAAATATTATATCAAAACACAGATTATGTATATGTTTATTTAGATAGTGCTACTGGTGTAAGCAGTTCTGTACAGAAGAACAATGCGTTAATATACAAAATGCATCAAGATTCTGGTAAATGTCAGAGGGACTGGTGTAAGACTGGTGTAAGTCATGGGCATAGGCTGTACGGGCCCCTTTAGAGCTTACAATGTAAGTGGGTGGGTTACTGTAACAGCATTTATGGTGTCCTCCAGCAAAACTCTAAAAAAATATTATTCAGAATTAGGGTTCCCCGCTGTGTGGTTTTTAAAAGGCTGTTTGATTTCTAAAAAATATATAGGCTAGAATGTGTCAGCACAGGGATAAAAATCCTACTGATTTTTGTGTGGGCTCGCTAATAATATCGGAGAAAGTATACAAATTTAGGGGGTAAAGATGTATTGGGATATTATGAGGTACCAAAAGGAATCCATGTGTTGCCAAAACACTAATCTTGTGTTTATTAAAGAGCAGTTCCGTGTGAAAATGAAACTGGGTAAAATAGATAGACTGAGCAATAGTTAGTTATGCAAAAATGTAATCAATAAAGGCTTGAGGGGGCAGATGTCTAACATAAGCCAGAACACTAGTTCTTTCTTTACAGCTCTCTAACTACAGCAGATCTAATTAACTATATTCCAAATATGTTTTTATTTTGCGCAGTCTATCCATTTTACCCAGTTTCATTTTACACTGAACTGTTCTTTTAATATTTATTTAATAACTCAGGACTTACTGGCATGGCTTAGATCAGAAGTCTCTAACCTTTTATATTCATGAGCCACATTCAAGTGGAAAAAGTGTCAGGGAGAAACACAAGCATGAAAAAGTTACAGGGATGCCAAATTATAGCTCCGATTGGCTATTTGGTAGACCCCCCGTGCATGCACAAATGCACACATGCATGTCACTGAGGGAGAAACTCAGTGCATAAAGCGCACATTTGCCATGCAGAGGGGGGAGTGCCAGGAAATCAGCGGTGGGGGGCGAGGGATCCTGGACTAGGGGTTGGCGCCTAGCGCCCCCTCTCTGTTGCACTCTAGGCAGGTGCCTCTTCTGCCTACCCCTAGTTCCAGCCCTGCATTTACTTGTCACCTGTTTAAAGGAGAAGGAAAGTCTAAGTCACTTGGGGGTGGCAAAATGTTAGGCACCCCCCCCCCCCCCCAGTGACTTTAATCACTTACCTTTTAGGGCTCTGGCACACGGGGGAGATTAGTCGCCCGCGACAAAACTCCCTGTTCGCGGGATTATCATGTGTTTATAACCTTTGCAGAAACAATGAACTCATGAGTTGCAGCCTGATAATTTTGTTATTAGCAAAAGGCAGGAAACCCCTGAATACGTTTATAACTCTCTGTACATAAATAGCTGTTCTTAGAAAACTCTTATACATGTTGCACTGTATATATTCTAGATAACACCAAATTTATTACATGAAATGGAAGGCATTTTAACTTAGAAAAAAACAATACTATGGACTCCCCACTCTGTAAAACTAATTGCGCAGAGTGTTGATTGCCAGAGCATTTTTTAATGCCGCATCGTTTTTACAAGCGGTAAGCACCCGTCACTTGACAGCACTAGAGCGTCACATTAAAACCTTCTATCCCGGGTCATTGAACCAGACAATTCTGATTATCAGGTTTATTGGCCCCTGCAATAACAAAATAAGGCTTTAATTTTCTTGATACGACAGCCTGTGAATGTGAAAGTGAGTATTGCCAACCATACTGTCCTCCAGCAGCCAGGAACACATTTGCCTTCATATTTCTATATTTGGGTAGAGATAATGCGTCACTTCCCGTTAGGAGCGGACATGTATCTCCCCAGGAAGTGTTTCCCCTCGCTATTGGAGACAGGTTTGTGCCTGACGCTTTTAGAAGTACTTCTTGCTGAACGTCAGTGAGGACTTGAGTTTAGCATTTAGCATTTAGATTTTAGATTTAGCATTTGTGTACCATGGCATAGGCTGCCATCAGCCATAAGTTTCCGCAAGTTGTTTTCTCGTTTCCTCGTTAGAAATGCCAGGTCATTTCCAATCCTGTGTTGGCATATGTCAGAAGGCTGATAGAACATACATAGCTTTGCTTACTAGGCTTGACTTTTGTTTAGGGTAGACAGACAGGAAGGCACGTTTGTAGAATGGCGGACAGCCTTAGTGCTGTTAGATGTTTGCAAACAGTTGCCCAGAATGTGGAGTTTATATGATAGTAACTCCCTGACCCATGGACTTTGAGGCATATATAAATTTGCCCTTACCTTCCCAGATTCTGAAGTATATATTTGACACATCATTTATATAGTGCTTTATACCACTCCAACAGCACTGTTCTCAAGGGGTGACTGGCTTTACAGCTGTCATTGTGTTATATTAACCCCAAATTTCTGAAACCATGTCATTCTAATCTACATTTATTGTTTCCCAGGATGCCAGCGTTGCCATTGGATGAGTTACAGGTGACCCAAAAAGATGCTGTGACAGGGAGACTGTGTACTCTGCCTGCACTGGTAAGATATAACGGCTGCCATTATTCAGTTAGCAAGCACTCATCGTCAAGCTCTATTTAATAACTCATTCTAAGTGTAGCTGTACTTATTTGTCTCAACCTCCTTGGGCTGTATCACTCTTTAAGTGGCTACAAACATTTACTTTACCCCTTAGGGTGAAGACACACAGAGCTACTAGTAGCAGCTACTTGTCGTGGCTACTAGAATAGACAATGCTGATCATTTACTAATAACTGTCTCTATGTGTGTTTTAGCAGAGGCAATTCTCAGTATTGTCTATGGAAAGGTTTTTTTCTGGAGTTTAGTAGCTGTGAAAAAGTAGCTGCTACTAGTAGCTCAGTATCTTCACCCTTAGGGCAGGGGTACACGGGGAGATTTGTCTCTCCGCAACAAATCTCCTGCATTGCAATCCCACCGGCTAGAATGTAAATTGCCGGTGGGATTCATACGCGTTGCTGCGATGTCCCGCAGTCGCCCGAAGTTTCCTCTGAAGACAACTTCTGGTGACTGTCGCGGCACAACTAATCTCCCCATGTACCCCTGCCCTTAAGTGTAACTTTTGCTTGTGATTTTTCAGGTGTCTGTCTGAATTAGGTTACAATAAGTGGCTGTTTTCTTTCTTGCCAGCATCCTGAGCGTATTGTGTCAAGGCACTTTGTCTTATATGTACCTCCACCAGCTTCCTGTGCTCCAGCTTTACTAGAGGAGTTTTTGGAGAGAGCTAATTTTATCACACAAGACCTGCGCTGGTTACTGGGGCTTCCCCATGACCTCTTCTGGTGCCAGGTGACTAATTATTGTTGTTTAACCATTTGAATGCATTCCAAACATTGATAGGATCTTACTGTTTTTTTTCACTATTCTGGATTTTAATGAACTTTTATTTAAATATATTTATGTTTGAAAAACCTCTGTTACACTTATATTTTCTATTCAGGCATATTGTATATTGTGAGAGTTGCCATATTGTTGCATCAACAGTTACTGACAAAAGGCTACATTTCCTGTAGTAGTAATTTATATTTGATGTAGCATATTGCTGGAGGCTATCTTAGTAGTGGTCAGCATGGCAGCTCGCATCCATTTGAATACACAGAAATGTACACCCTACATATAACCAGCAATGTTCTTTGTCCAGGGATATAAATGAAAAATAACTGTACTTCAAAATACAATTTATTCTTTCCTTTATTCTTTCTTTCCTTTAATAGGCCATTCCTAAAGAGGATTTAATTTTTAACGGTTTGCCATTTTCCATATACACGTGCAGGCATTATAGAATTCCTTTAGTTGAAATATCGGAGTTAGTCTTGTATAATGTTGCTGTGCTGTAATACAGATTTTATAATTTTATTTAGGCCTTTTTATTTTATACTTTGACGCATTCTGTATACTTCTGTACATTTTCCTTTGTTTATTTAGAAGAACAGTAGTCTCAGAAGCACTAGGTGGGACAGGTTTTAGGAAGCTCCAAGATCTCACTCTTTTTGGACATATATCAGTGGGAGCTGCTGTAGATTTTCACTTTTATGGGACAATGCAACAATATTTGTAGTAATAATTTATAGATAGTTTAGGTTTATGCCAATGGGATGTTCTCACTTGAATCCAAGCAACTTGTCATTAGTTTCAGTGTGTACCCAGTGATTGCATATAAATTAGCACTATGCATGTGATAAGCAATGCAATTTGTCTAGGGAAATAAATGTAAATTAACTGCTGTACAGAGATTTTCTTTTGAGGAGTTCCCTTTTCCCCATATGCAGTCCCTCTAAGTGTTTTTGAGGCATTCTACAATTGTTATCTATAATAAAATAACACAATGTTCAATGTTTTGTTCAAAGTATCAACTGTGTACTTGACTGGTTTTGTTGTTTTTTTGTTAGTTTATTTCTTTTACTATACATGTTCTGTTCTGTTTCCAAAACCCCAGGTGCTATTTGATGAATCACTACAAAAATGTCTAGATTCTTTCTTGAACAATGCTCCAAGGAGATATGACCGTCACTGCCCCCTTCCTCCACTTGTTCAGAAAGTGCAGAATGAGCTTCATCACTATGTCTTCCTCGCTTTCTTGCGTATGTCGACACACAAAGAATCCAAGGTGCCATAAAATAATATCAATAAATGTAATAAATATTTCAAGTCACAGTTGCATTTTTATGTTGGTTTGAAAACCCAACAGACTGTTCTTCAATTTCATCGTATTCTTCCGCTTTTTAATCTTATTTTTCTAAACAATTTTCCTCCCACAGTTTGTTTTAGGGGTACAACACCCAAACTCCAAACTTCTTTGTCCTATAGCAGAGCAGGTTGTTTGTGCTTTTCGAAGTGATCCCGCCTTCTGTCTTTTTGTGGAGCCCCTCCTAACACCCCAATTGTTTCATTGACTTTGACAGGGAAGATTTTCAAACTGCTGCCGCTCTTACATCTTTGAAGCTAAACTCGCAAAACTTGAATATCATAATCATGGGGTCACCCCAAATGAAACAGCGGCATTTGTTGGACAACCCAAAGCTCGAACAGCCAATCAAATTTCACGCCTTATTTAAAAAGGGAACTTTAAACTGCTGCCAATCTTAGAGCTTTGAAGCCACAAAGTTAAATCATAGTCATGGGGTCAACCCAAAAGAAAAGGCAATATTTGTTGGAGGCCAAGTTGAAAGAGCCAACAACAGCCAATCAGATTTCACACATTGACTTTTAATGGGGAAATTTAAATTGCTGCTACTCTTACAGCTTTGAGGCTACACTCACCAAACTTGAATCACATAGTCATGGGGTCAACTTAAATGAAAAGATAATATTTGTTGGATGGCCAAAAGTGGGTGGAGCTACAAACAGCTAATCAGTTCACCCATTAACTATCAATAGGGGAATTTAACCCGCTGCCATTCTCACAGTATTAACCCCAGGATTCGGTTTGGGGGTTGGTCACTGGTGGACTGCAGGTCAAGGTTAGTAAAAGTGGACGGAGCCACCAACAGCCAATCAGATTTCATCCATTGAATTTCATTGTTTTACATTTAAATTGCTCCCATTCTTATGCCAGGGTTCCCAAACTTTACACAGTCAGCCACTAGTTGACTGCATATTCAAGGTTAGAAAAAAAGTGGGTGAAGCCACCAACAGATTTCACCCATTGACTTTTATTGTTTTAAATTTTAACTGCTGCATTCTTTAAATATTATTACCAGGGTCCCTAAACTTTGCACAATTAGTCACTGAGTAACTACAGTGCAAGGTTAGAAAAAGTGGGCAGAGCCACTAACTGTAGTGTATACTGACTTTCAGTGGAAAAATTAAATTTTTTTTGTCATTCTAACACTAATAAAAACTAGGGTCCCCAAAATTTATACAGTGTTTTTTACTATATGACTGTGGTCCAAGGTTAGAAAAACTGGGTGGAGCCAACAATAGCCAATCAGATTTCATTCAGTGATGTCATATGATTTTAAAACCAACATGAAGTTTGTTCTCAAACTTCCCTTTCTAGTTGATTAATAGTGTCTGTCTGTTACAGGAACACCACATTACTCCCTCTGTGTTTGGGGAAATCCTGTACAACAACTACCTGTTTGACATTCCTAAGCTCCTGGATATCTGTGTCCTTTTTGGAAAGGGGAATTCGGCTCTGCTACAGAAGATGATTGGTAAACAATGCTGATTTTGCTTTTCTTTGTGTTTATTGATAGTAATAACCCTTCATTTTCTTATCTTTCTATGTGTCTTAAAAATGGTTTTATAATAAAATTGCATTACCATGTCCCATATTCCAGTAGTCCTTACAGGTGTACTGCTTATAAATTGGATTTATTTTACATTAGCTGTTCCTTAAAGGAGAAGGGAAAAACATTTTGGCATTTTATTTCCAATAAATTAGTCACAATAGTGCAAGTTAGAACGATATATATATATTTTGCAGAAAGCTTTACCATCCCCTAGTAAACAGCCCTAGAAGCTCTCTCTGTTTGCTTAAGATAGCAGCTGCCATTTTAGCTTGGTCTCAGTAGCTTCCGTGCTGCAGCACTGTAGCTTAGATTACACAGGTTGGGGGAGTAAATTCTTATGGGTGAGGGAGCAAATTCTGATTGGAGGGGAAAAGGGAGAGGATTAAACTGAGCAGACTTGTGCCTGTGCCCAGAAGGATTTTTCTAAGATTAGGAAGTCTGATACCGAAGAAAGATACCAATGTAAATAAAGCCATTGAGAGTCCTCTATCAAAAGAAACACAGGATTTCTTGTCTTCTTTTGTGAAGAAAAAATAACTACCTCGAGTGTGATCCCTTGCCAGCGGTTCCTGCTCCAGCCCGCCCCGCCAACCCCACAGACTGCCTGTTTGCCCTCTTCTGCGCGCCGCAATAGTTCTATGTAGCAATAGTCTACATAGAAGTCGAGCCCGGGATTTCTGCAGGGGAGCGTGACGTCACTTCCGCTGTGGGGTTGGTGGGGCAGGCTGGAGCAGGAACCGCTGGCAGGGTAGCGGTGCGCAGGCAGTCTGTGGGGTTGGCGGGCTGGAGCAGGAACCGCTGGCAGGGGAGCGGCATGCAGGCAGTCTGTGGGGTTGGCGGGGCGGGCTGGAGCAGGAACCGCTGGCAGGGGATCACACTCGAGTATAAGCCGAGGGTGACTTTTTCAGCACATTTTTGATGCTGAAAAACTCTGCTTATACTCGAGTATATACGGTAAGCTTTATCAGAAAGGTCTATGTAAATACAGCCATAAGCACTCACAGAAATGTTGCACTAAGTCCTCTATCAAAAGGAATGTTCTTAGGGTATCTGACTTCCTCTCTCAGAAAAACCCTTCATTCCTGGGGCTAGATTCTGCACAGTTCTCTCCTCTCTGCCCTCTCCTGCTCCTCACAAGTATTCATAAAACTCACTCCCCCCCACACTTAGGAATGTGTAATCTGAGCTATAATGACTAAGCTGCAAGCAGGAAGCTATGAAGACAAGCTAAAATGGCAGCTGCAATCTTAAACAAACAGAGAAAGCTTCTAGGGCTCTTTACTTAAGTATGATAAAGTTTTCTGTAGACTATATATAGAATTCTATGTGGCAGTAATGTGGCGACTCTATTGGCAGTAAAATGCCAAAATGAACTTCTCCTTAAAAGTTACAAGAGACCGTTTTTTTTGCTGTCCATGGTAATTGGCTGCTCTGCTCACTGTCGCCTTAGGGTGGCACAGATCACAGCATGTAAGAGTCTTTCAGTTCTTGTTTTTACCCTCTCAACTAGCTTTTAATTGGTAGTTTTTGTAAATTGTAAGCTGCCGGAGACAAGCGCAGTTTATATGAATCCGGTTCTCGGGAAGCCTTGACACCTTGTTTAAAACTTAACTACCTTCATTGTCAAGCTAAAGGTAGAGAGGCATCAAAAACAAAATGCAGGCAGTTAAACACACCAAAGAGATATACTCACTGATGCCTGTTAAATGGTGAAAAAAGAAATACCTGGGAGATCTTATGGAACACTCAACCTTCCCAACATACCTGCAGATCCGAGAGAAAGCACAGCAACCTACTCTCCCCTTTTACAAATATTTACAGTTGCGATCAGTGTTCAGGGACCAATTTGCCACTCTCACCCCCCAACTCATTTCTTTACCAGCGGAGGCTACTTTACAATCTAGTAACCCAGTAAAGCTCACCTCAAATCTATATCAAAATCTACTTTCAACAGGTCCAAAACCCTTCCACTCTGCACAAATGTGGTGGACTTCCCAAATACCAGCACTCACCCAAGACGATTGGGAAGAGGCAACAGACGCAATGTACAACTGTCTTATATCTACCAGAGACAGACTTATACAGTATAAAACCTTCCATCACCTGTATATCACACCACTAAGATTGCACCAGATGGGCCGTACCCCAACAAATCACTGCCCGAGATGTGCAGCAAGCTCTGCCAACTTTTTTCACATGATCTGGTCATGCCCCCATATTGCTAAATTCTGGTCAGCAGTGACCAAATATCTATCAAACAACTTAGCCTTCCCCACTGTGACCGCTCCTGAAACCTGCTTGCTAGGAGTCCTAGACACTATAATTGCCCAAAATAGCTCCCGGCTACGCTACAGAATATTGCTGTTCTATGCCAAAAAAACAGTTGCAATGCACTGGATGGGCACTACCCTCCCCACTGTTACAGCCTGGAAGAATCTAGTGAATGCTGTTGTCCCTCTTTACAAACTTACATATGAGAACAGGGGCGTGTCCGATAAATTCAATAAAGTTTGGGGTCCTTGGTGTGAACTGGAGGGAAACTGAAGGACTCTACTCCCATTCACAGGGTAAAATCCCCGGCGTTTCCCCACTTCTCTCTACCATATCCTGAGCACTTAGCTCAGTAGGTTGATGTACCCAATACTATGTAACTGCCGCCAGATCCACCCTTAAACTTTGTATTGTTACACTTTCCCCCTCGATGTTTGTAACAAACCTTAAAGACAGACCTGAAAAGAAAGACTAGCATATTCTATTTACTGTAATGTTAAATGTGTTATTTTATGTTTTTGTTTGTATAAAAAGCAATAAAACATACCTTTCAAAAAAAAAAATGGTGAAAAAAGGCCAAAGGTTCCATATTTAACAGAAAAAAATGGAAATAAGATATTTTAATTATTATAAACTGCATGTAGTTTCCTTTTAAAAAAAAAAAAATATCCATATACAAGTGGATAAATAATTTAATTCTGTTGCATTTGTAACTTGTCATCTGTTTGCCATGTAAGTTATGATTTATATTTGAGTAAAGCAGGAAACGCAGCATGTGATTTTCAGGTTCCTGCCAGCTCATACTTAGTTACATCTTTCATTCCACTGTATGCTTTTTAAAGCATTTTTTCTGTTTCCAGGTAACATTTTCCAGCAACAACCCAGTTATTACCAGGATCTTGATGAGAGTGTGCCTACATTGCTTCAGGTAAATGGGCTGTATCTGTAAAAACAAATAATGCATAATACATCGCTTAATGAAAAATATGATGAGTACAATAGATATCTTTTGAGGAGTTTGACCCTGTAAAGGTACAGAGCTAAAGTAGAATAGATCAGATGGAGGTGAAGATAAATAATGAACTGACAGTTATTATTTTTTAATATATATGCAAGGTTTTCTGCACCCTTAAAGTAATGTGTGATCTGTATTTATAAACAAAAGATTATAGTTTGTGGTCATATCCACCTCATAACATTGATATATTGAATAGACCCATAAAACTTTTCCACAGATATCCAAGACCGTAAATAAGATTGCCTTACTAAATCTCACCCTATTTGACATTGTTTAGTGCCTCTCAATTTATCTGTGCAAATCAGATCATCTTGCCAAAGGTCTGTTGGGTCCTAGCCTGTTTAGCTAATGCCACACATGGCTGTTTCTTGGCCTTAAACACAGGGCAAGAGTCCACACCTTCGCTGGCATCAGCCTTCAACTTTGCCTACATGCAGAACCATTGCACTGATCCAAGTGCAGGTACAAAAATGCCTACTCACGCATTCTCTCACTGAAATCTGCCATGTGTGCCTGCACACGGGCCAATGCAATGGTTACGGCTATAAGCCAATAAGAAGGCTCATGCCAGTGTAGGGGCGGATTCTCCACCTTTGTGGCATTACCATTAAGTTTTTGTCACACTGCTACCCCTGTCCTCTGCCTTGAGGCTTTCTAATATTCAGGCAGTCACTGCTATACATAACATCCCTGCACACAAATATCTGTTGATTAACCTGGTCTTTACAGTAAAGTACTTACTTGGTTATACTCATTGTGAATTTTTGTGTGAAATAAATCCTTATTTCTGTACTTCACTGTATATTTGCAACTGCAATATAGTTATTTCTAACTTCATTATTTTCTTTGAAGGTGTTCAATAGAATCCTACAGATCTGCGGGATAAAGCAGGACAGTGATTGTGCAGAGCCTCAAAAATTGGAAAGCCAGAAAAAGATAACACCTTTAGATATGCCAGAAGAGGTCAGTTTATTCAAGTAAACCTTTTGTAAAGTGAATTTCTGCTATGGTATCGCAACTATAAACAAGATATTTTTGTTCTAACTGCTTCATTTTTTTTAAACATTACCATATGCATTTGGTCCTGAGTAAATGTTCACAGTCATATAGAACTGAACAATATTTTCCAGTGATCAGCAGGTCAGTCTCTGTTTATTTCACTTACATTCATTTTGATACAACATATTAGTCAAGACCCAATACAAAAGTAAAAATGCTCTATATTAGTATGAAATGTAATGTTTAGATAACAATTAACAAAGCTTAGTTAGTTTTAAAAAAAATACAGCAAAGTCATTATGTATATTGCCCGTTTCACTTTAACTGTATATAATATATATATATATATATATATATATATCCAAAAAAGACCAGCAACACCGAGTTATGCTCCAAAAACAATCAATTGTGTATTAAAAACGCATGAACAGCCAAAGTTACGTTTCGGTCCCCATCGGGACCTTTCTCAAGGCAACCATGCTAACCAACCCCATGTTCTATTTATCCATAGTGGGGGTTGGGGTTGGTTAGCATGGTTGCCTTGAGAAAGGTCCCGATGGGGACCGAAACGTAACGTTGGCTGTTCATGCGTTTTTAATACACAATTGATTGTTTTTGGAGCATAACTCGGTGTTGTTGGTCTTTTTTGGATATTTAAGTCATTTACCTTGCACCCGAGCTAAGAGCTGAAGCAGAGTGCCACCCTGGGTTCGCTATATATATATATATATAATATAGTATAAAAAAGACCAGCAACTCCGGGATTTCTTGTGAAAAATCAAAACATGTATTCAAAGTAGCATACACAGCCGACGTAACGTTTCGGTCCCCATCAGGACCTTTCAGTGAAATCGCGCAAGTTTCCTCTCAAGGCAACTTGCGCGATTTCACTGAAATCGCGCCGCCGCGTATGCCATCCCACCAGCGATTTACATTTGGTGGGATGGCAATCCGGGGAGATTAGTCGCCCGCGAACAGGGAGTTTTGTCGCGGGCGACTAATCTCCCATGTGCCAGAGCCCTTAGTGGACTAAATAAAACATACAGGAATATTGTCAGAAACGTCATCCCTGCTCATTTCCTTCTTCAGGATTTGCAGGATGCTGTGCTGTACCTTTGTGACACATCCAGCACACTTTGGGCATTCTTGGAAATATTTCCAGCTGCTGCTCAGACTGTTCAGAAACATGACATCTTGAACAAGTAAGTATATGAAAGCCCCTTTTAGTATTTTAACTTGCATGTCGTAGTAATAGCAAGATAGCACAGCCTTTACATTTATTAGGACAACTTCAGTATAGCAAACTTTGAACAAGATACCGTACATTTAGGATTGTTTTCAGGGTGTTTAAAATAATGCAGTGTTTCTTCTTTTGAATATGGCCTTTAAAAGAAGAATTGTGATTATCTTGCTTCTTATTATGTGTCTGCCACAGTTAGTTAAAGGAAAACTTTACCCCCAATTAATGTACCGTATATACTCGAGTATAAGCCGATCCGACTATAAGCCGAGGTACCTAATTTTACCTAAGAAAACTGGAAAAACTTATTGACTCAAGTATAAGCCTAGGGTGGGAAATGCAGCAGCTACTGCTAAATTTCATTAATTAAAATAAATACCAATAAAATTACATTAAATGAGGCATCAGTGGGGCATATTTTTCTAAATATTTTTTACAAAGAAAAACCGTAAACTAGCTCTGTAAGTGGAGAAGAAGGTCAACAAAAACAATATGGTATCAACAATAATGCCTTAAGAGTACTACCCCCCCTTAGCTCAATCAGCAACCAAGCTAAAACACAAAGAGTTAAAATCCTTCAAAACTATGGTTTATATAGAATATAAAGTGCAATGTATAGTGCAGAATGGGACAGGTGAGGATGGTAGATGAATTTGGGAGCGGGCCAGGGCACTGGAGGGTCTGGTTGCGGTTGGCCTAATTTGCACACAAATGACAGAAGGTGCTAGTCTGGAGGGACTCATGGCACCCGACTTGAGTATAAGCCGAGGGTGACTTTTTCAGCACATTTTGGGTGCTGAAAAAACTAGGCTTATACTCGAGTATATACAGTGATATAAACTATCTGTTGGTTAGGTATTCATTCTGGAGGTGTAATTTTCCTTTAAATGTTTTTGGCGCAGTTTGTTAAATGAAACACAGTATCCACTCTGCCTTGTGTCATGAGTGACCAGGCTCACTCTTCACTTTAAAATTAAAAGTGTGGCATTAGCCTTCGCCCAGACAAGGGCAGAACAGGGAGCAGTTATTTTAGCAGCAGGATACCAAGACAAAATTTGTACACAGTTTACCAAAGGTGATCCATCATACCTCATAATTCAACTTTGCTCCAAAATATTCCTTATCGGTTTATCTCTTCCCTTCAGACTGAGCTCTTTTTATGAGCTGGCCTTCTCTGAACTGGAAGCTGCAGTAATGAAAAGGAAGTTTGAAGACAAAAGGTGATGAAAATAATTTCATGTTTCTTAAAAGCCAATCTTACTTTATAACTTTATATTTTTCATTGCTGTTTGTGATCTTTCTACGTTGCACAGAAATCTAAACAACAAAAATCATATTCTCAGTTGTTTCTTTGTCCAAGCAAGTGGCCTGTGAAATTGTGTCCCTGCACTTTTATCAGTTCTCCAGTTCCTCAGTAGTGTTGCTAATGAACACATATTTTTTATTTCTAAAACTTTGTTTTAACAGCATGCAATTAGATCTCTGGAGGAGGCTTTCACACTCCAAGAAGAAGCTGCTGGAGATCTGCCACATCATTATCAGTGAGACTTGTCTACAGCCCCTTCTAGAACACAGGTACTTGACTTCTGCACAGCCTGCCTGGGGACTAACATTTAGAAAGTTTGCATTCTAATTGTTTTTTTAATTGCAGAACAGAGAATATTCAGCCTTTTGTGGAGGAATTCCTACAGATCTTGACAGCCTTTCTTCCAGAAAGGAGGTAAGGGCAATTGTAGGAATGCATGTTCATAATAATAACATGGCAGGCTGATACCATATACTATGTATGGCTCATGTGTGGCCAGATAAATACAAGGACAACCACTCAGTTTAGGAGAACTTTTAATAATGGAAATTAAGTGTATTTCAGTTTATATAGAATCGTAAATATGTTACATTACAGTGGAGGAAATAATTATTTGACCCCTCACTGATTTTGTAAGTTTGTCCAATGACAAAGAAATGAAAAGTCTCAGAACAGTATCATTTCAATGGTAGGTTTATTTTAACAGTGGCAGATAGCACATCAAAAGGAAAATCGAAAAAATAACTTTAAATAAAAGATAGCAACTGATTTGCATTTCATTGAGTGAAATAAGTTTTTGAACCCCTACCAACCATTAAGAGTTCTGGCTCCCACAGAGTGGTTAGACACTTCTACTCAATTAGTCAACCTCATTAAGGACACCTGTCTTAACTAGTCACCTGTATAAAAGACACCTGTCCACAGAATCAATCAATCAAGCAGACTCCAAACTCTCCAACATGGGAAAGACCAAAGAGCTGTCCAAGGATGTCAGAGACAAAATTGTAGACCTGCACAAGGCTGGAATGGGCTACAAAACCATTAGCAAGAAGCTGGGAGAGAAGGTGACAACTCTTGGTGCGATTGTTCGAAAATGGAAGGAGCACAAAATGACCATCAATCGACCTCGCTCTGGGGCTCCACGCAAGATCTCACCTCGTGGGGTGTCAATGATTCTGAGAAAGGTGAAAAAGCATCCTAGAACTACATGGGAGGAGTTAGTTAATGACCTCAAATTAGCAGGGACCACAGTCACCAAGAAAACCAATTGAAACACATTACACCGCAATGGATTAAAATCCTGCAGGGCTCGCAAGGTCCCCCCTGCTCAAGAAGGCACATGTGCAGGCCCGTCTGAAGTTTGCCAATGAACACCTGAATGATTCTGTGAGTGACTGGGAGAAGGTGCTGTGGTCTGATGAGACCAAAATAGAGCTCTTTGGCATTAACTCAACTCGCTGTGTTTGGAGGAAGAAAAATGCTGCCTATGACCCCCAAAACACCGTCCCCACCGTCAAGCATGGGGGTGGAAACATTTTGCTTTGGGGGTGTTTTTCTGCTAAGGGCACAGGACAACTTATTCGCATTAACGGGAAAATGGACGGAGCCATGTATCGTGAAATCCTGAACGACAACCTCCTTCCCTCTGCCAGGAAACTGAAAATGGGTCGTGGATGGGTGTTCCAGCACGACAATGACCCAAAACATACAGCAAAGGCAACAAAGGAGTGGCTCAAGAATAAGCACATTAAGGTCATGGAGTGGCCTAGTCAGTCTCCGGACCTTAATCCAATAGAAAACCTATGGAGGGAGCTCAAGCTCAGAGTTGCACAGAGACAGCCTCGAAACCTTAGGGATTTAGAGATGATCTGCAAAGAGGAGTGGACCAACATTCCTCCTAAAATGTGCGCAAACTTGGTCATCAATTACAAGAAACGTTTGACCTCTGTGCTTGCAAACAAGGGTTTTTCCACTAAGTATTAAGTCTTTTTTTGTTAGAGGGTTCAAAAACTTATTTCACTCAATGAAATGCAAATCAGTTGCTATCTTTTATTTAAAGTTATTTTTTCGATTTTCCTTTTGATGTGCTATCTGCCACTGTTAAAATAAACCTACCATTGAAATGATACTGTTCTGAGACTTTTCATTTCTTTGTCATTGGACAAACTTACAAAATCAGTGAGGGGTCAAATAATTATTTCCTCCACTGTATATGGGACTCAAGCTTTCCCTAATTGGGGTGGTTGTGTTTGTCTTTATGTAGGCAACTTTAACTGATTACCATGCCTGGACTGACATTTCAGGAACACAGAGGACCAAACAGCCCCCTGTCAGCCCAATAAATATATAATTACTGCACTCACAGGTCTTGCAAAGTGAAAAAGTGGTCATTTATATACACATAACTGTTAAGAAGATTCAGGGGAGTTATTTGTGGAGTCAATGTTAGGACAATGTGTTTAAAGGAGAACTAAAGCCTAACTACAGAAGTAGGCTAGAAATGTTGTACATTAGGTTTTGGGCTTTTCTACCTGCCAAAGGCCCCCACAGCCCTTTGGTGGGAATGATCTGTGGCTCTTAAGATGCCCCCAGTAGCTCCCCATATTCTTTTCTGATGATTCACTGCACATGCTCTGTGCTGCTGTCAGTTGCTGAGATTAGGAACTGACATATAATATAAATGTCACAATATAAGGCTGATTAGTAATAAATGCAGATAATTACTACATGGCAGCGCAGAGACTAGTGCATATAGCATCATCATTTAATAATCCGCATCAGCTTATATGACAGACAAACGTCATTTTCTGCTTGATAATTTGCAATTACCTCTAAGCTTAGCTTTTCAACAGCTGCCCTGAGCACACTGAGCTTCTGTGACAAGTTTGAAGGCCTGGATCATTGCTTCTATTGAGATGCTGAAACTTAAGGCTGGTGCAGTAATTAGAGTACATGGCACTTTTAGCCATATCCATTTGTAGGGATAAGTTATCCTTTAATGTTTCTCTGGGGACCCAAATTCAACATGGTAGTAAGCAATATGATCCTAGAATTGGTTTAGAATAAATTATTTACTTTATTTCAACAAATTGGATTTTGAGTCTTAAGCTGGCCACACATGGACCAATATAATCATAAGAAACTACTTTTTGTACGATTTTCGGATCATATGTGGGCTTTGAAATATCGTCCGTTGGTCCTCTAGTCAATCGGACAGGTTAGAAAATATAAAAATAAAATCTATGCATGAATTGTGTATCTGACGATATCTTTGGGAGGACCTACAATGCATTTATGGGACTTCACTTTCGTACTATTGTTGTCTGACAATTATTTTATGTTCAGAGTGTCCTCCAATTTATTATTTTTAATACTTTACACTACAATTTTAGTCTGAATGTTAGTTTTACTGTAATATTGATATGAAGACATTTCTGCTGTACATACATACATTTTACCATTGCAACGATTAAACAGATTCTTTAAATCAACAGGTTTTTATGTGACTATGATGAATTATACCCAGTGGCAGAAGATGTGAATTTGCTACAGCAGGTCTCCCCTTCACTGTATCCTTTTATCATATGGGTTTAGGTCTGTATCAGCTTCTAAAATGCGTTAGTTGGCTGAAAAAATAACCCTTAACTCCATATCAGTGATGAGACTCGCACTACATACTTGTTGCATGGGGTGCAAAGTGCATGGTCGGATACCAAAAGATCGAGAGCCCCTACTCTGCCTCCAGCACGGACTAGTCCTGATGGGGCTACTAATGGAGTGAGCACTTGTACAACACAGAACTCTGTCTGTGGGGCTGAGCCTGAAGTAAGAATCTAGGATAAAAATTGCTTTCAGGACAAGGTAATCATGCACAATTACTCACTTTACTCACCTTCTGTTGTTTCAGTGTGCAGGTGCTACAGCCAGCTCTTCTTTTACTGGGGTGGAACTGGATTCTTTGGTATCACAAGTAAAGGACTTGCTTCCTGATCTGGGTGAGGGATTCATATTATGTTGTCTTGAGGAATATGAACACAATCCTGAGAGAGTAATTAACAATTTACTGGAAGATAACCTAAGCCCACATCTTCAAGGTTTGGATCGCACTATGCCCAGGTACTCATTTTACTTATAACCAAGCTTGCTTTCAAAAACCGATTGCTTAAAGGGCAGTGTTGCTTTCTTTTTTATGATTAACCCCCTGGAATCACCAGAGGTAGATGCTTAATTCTTACCACAAGGAAATAGTTGTGCTGGCATAGCTTTATCATATCTCTATGTACAGGCAAGCAAATGTAGGAATCTCTCTATCTACCAAGCATTCTTTATACCTTTATCACCTTTGTCGACCTGCTATGGGCACTAGCCCATTCCCTTTGGCTGTCAGGTCATGCATTCACCTATGTTATTACATAGCTGAATGTAAAATATAAGGATATTATAAGTCACTGAGGAGTTCTGTGACCATATAAAAGCAGGCCCAAGACTGATATTTTTTTTAAAAAAAAGTCAAAACCAAAATGAAATCCATTCCAATTCCCAATGGTTCAAATCTAGTAACAGGTGCAGGCTTTTAGAGTTTACTGTACAACTAGTAGGGTGTGGGCTTTCTATTTGACATAGCTTATTTCAAAAGTGCAGACAAGCAACACTCCTTCTATAAGCCACAGTGCTATTGTAACTGGTGATTTATTTCTCTTTAATAGGAAATTAAATAGTTATTCACATTGTAATTTGTCTCTCAGGAATGAGAGGGTGGAGACCTGTCCGCTTGTCACCTCTCGATCGAACATCTTTGCAGATGACGAGTTTGATGTTTTTAGCCGAGACACCATTGACACTTCAAGGATATGGAAAGGAAGGAGGTAAGCAAGCAACACTTATTCACTTATTATTCCTCTGCTTACACAGTGCTTTTATAATGTTTAGGTAGTGTTGTGTAGATGACACTGGCTTGGTATTATTTATGTAGGATCATGTCTTCTTCTGTGATATAGAATCATATGGACCCGTTACATGAGCAAATGTTTGTGTGTGTATGTGTTATGTCCTCAAATATGCAAAACTGTCATACAGAATCAGCAAATATATCTCAGTGGACAGTAGCTCTCCCCTTCACAGCCGTTTTTATAAAAATCTGGGAAAAGCACCCACTTGAAATGCATTACAATTGGACCATAAAAATCAGTTTAAAATGCTGGAAAATGTAAAATCGAGGTTTGACCATACATGGAATATATAAATACGCTGGTATGTAATACATGCATATTGCAAGCTTAGCAGCTACACATAAAGAAATTAGAAATAGCTAATGTTTGCTTTTTATTCTGATGCAATGTAGGAAACAGGAGTCAGCCACTGAAATCCTGGCAGATAAGAGTGTGATCTCCGCACAGAGGGAGCGTTACTCCAAGTACAGCATGGTCAGTGAGGAGCACACGGTAGATGTGGATTATGATGATGAGTATGATGATACATATGATGGAAACCAAGTGGGAGCAAATGATGCAGATTCAGATGATGAGCTTATCAGCCGCAGGTAACAGTAATATTAATGCTTATAATGCTCTATTTGTATTTAGATTAAATGAGCACTGAATATTGACTGGTTTTTCTGCCATGCAGAGTCCATATAAAGCTGGCCATACACAGGTCAATAAAAGCAGCTGACTCTAGGCCAAGTCAACAGCATATTGGCCCAAGCATGGGGGTCATTGGTAGTAGGATGGATGAAAATCAGCCAGCTATTAACTGTGCAGGTTTAAAAATCCTCCAAACAAGGAACACAGAGGCAAAGAGAGAGTGATAAATAGACAGATAGACAGACAGACAGACTGACATACAGAAAGACAGACTGGCTGACATACAGAAAGACAGACTGACAGACATACAGACTGACAGACATACAGACTGACAGACATACAGACTGACAGACATACAGACTGGCTGACATACAGAAAGACAGACATACAGGCTGACAGACATACAGGCTGACAGACATACAGGCTGACAGACATACAGGCTGACAGACATACAGGCTGACAGACATACAGGCTGACAGACATACAGGCTGACAGACATACAGGCTGACAGACATACAGGCTGACTGACATACAGGCTGACTGACATACAGGCTGACTGACATACAGGCTGACTGACATACAGGCTGACTGACATACAGGCTGACTGACATACAGGCTGACTGACATACAGGCTGACTGACATACAGGCTGACTGACATACAGGCTGACTGACATACAGGCTGACTGACATACAGGCTGACTGACATACAGGCTGACTGACATACAGGCTGACTGACATACAGGCTGACTGACGGACAGGCTGACTGACGGACAGATAGATATAGACGGACAGATAGATATAGACGGACAGATAGATATAGACGGACAGATAGATATAGACGGACAGATAGATATAGACGGACAGATAGATATAGACGGACAGATAGATATAGACGGACAGATAGATATAGACGGACATATAGATATAGACAGTAAGATGGACAGATATAGACAGAAAGACGGACAGATAAGATATAGACACAGACAGACGGACACAGACAGACAGACGGACACAGACAGACAGACGGACACAGACAGACAGACGGACACAGACAGACAGACGGACACAGACAGACAGACGGACACAGACAGACAGACGGACACAGACAGACAGACGGACACAGACAGACAGACGGACACAGACAGACAGACGGACACAGACAGACAGACGGACACAGACAGACAGACGGACACAGACAGACAGACGGACACAGACAGACAGACGGACACAGACAGACAGACGGACACAGACAGACAGACGGACACAGACAGACAGACGGACACAGACAGACGGACACAGACATATGGACAAAATAAACATGCATAGCACGGAAGTTCCAGAATTTGTTCTCCCATGAGAAGATCAGAGAAGCTGTAACAGCTGCCAGAGAGCAACTAATTTAACAAAAATCCATATCATTAAATTGTATAATTTTTCTCCCTGCCCTCTTCCCTAGGCCGTTCACTATCCCACAGGTGCTTAGATCACGCAATCAGGAGGAGGAAGCAGAAGAGGAAGATGAGGAAGAAGTGGCTGAAGAAGAAACTTCTAAGGTAAAACTGAGGATATAATCAGAGACACAGCTTTCTGGGTAACTAGACAAGAGGTACTGTTGTTTGGAGTTCTGGCTAGGATGCAGTACTAAATTCTGGCCAAAATGTCCTTTAAGTGCCAAGAATGTAGCCCTTGTCCTTTTTTGTGCCATTTCACAGCTCATCTGGGCCAGTATGTAAGACACACAATTTGTCATTACTGATAAAACTAAGAATGAGGCAAGACCTAGGCTGCTGGGAAACTATTCTAATGGCCTATAGCCATATTAGTGGTAACAATGTATTGTCACTGTGCTGCTGTTCATAACATCACTCAGGTTTATAATCCCACTTGAATTAGTTGCTGTGTCCTGATTATAGCAACAGTGCACAACATCTCTTAAATGTTAAATTCTAGAATTTGAGAAATAAAATATTATGAATACATAATTTATGTCTTTTATTCTCTGGGTGTATTTTTAGGATATTATTGTGCTTGGCTAATATGCCGCGCATTTGGGTATAATTTGGTATATTACTAAAAACTGATACTTTTCAGTAGGTTTTTACATTTTTTTTTCTTTTAATGTTATTCTTTTGAATTAATATTACAAATTATTTTAGGGAGTCTTTGCCCATTTACCCTTTTCAAACCTTTGCGTCTGTCTGTCTGTCTGTCTGTTAGTAACTGCTCCTTCTTTTCTACTTACAGCCAGATCACTTTGTGCAGGATCCTGCAGTGCTGAGAGAAAGGGCTGAGGCAAGAAAAGCTAGCTACTATGCCAAGAAAGGGTAAGAACCATATTACTTTGTATGTCCTTCACCCATTTGACTTCCAGCAATAGCTCAGTTATCACCTTTCCAGATTACCTGGTGCACAATTTGTATTCATAATCACAGTACTTATTCTGAAACTGAAAAGGCCAAAAGGGCCACATTGATTTTATGGCCCATGTATGGCCACCTTTTGCTTACACGCCAGCCACATGCAATGTGGCTGGCGTAGGCAGTAATAAGCTCAAAGAGACATCACTACATTTTAAGGAACAGTAACACCAAAAAATGAAAAATGTTTTAAAGTAATTAAAATATAATGTACTGTTGCCCTGCACTGGTAGAAGTTTCATGTTTGCTTCAGAAAGACTTCTGTAATTTATATAAATAAGCTGCTGTGTAGCCACAGGGTCAGCCATTCAAGGCACAGATTTCATAGCAGATAACAGACACACTCTGTAGAATACATTGGTAATCTACACATCTTATCTGTTTTCTGCTATGTAACCTGTGCCTTTTGAAGGATTTGATGCAAACACACAACTTTTACCAGTGCAGGGCAATAGAACATAAAATATTAATTACTTGTATACATTTTTTGGTGTTACTGTTCCTTGAATATAACCTCATAAAAAGCCTGCAGTGCTTTTTAATTACATATTACCTGAATACTTAATTAATAAAAGGACATTCTTCTTTTGTGTCAACTCTCTGTATCTTAAGCATAAGCAGCTGCTGAATTCAGCTGTCTGACTGCTTGCGATTTGTCAGGCAGTGTCTTACTACCCAAGCCCGTGAGAATATTTACCAGATAATACTACTTTCTCAGGTCTCACCTGATGTCGATTTAGCTGAAGAAGCCTTTTTATCTAGAAACTCTGCATTAGTATTCGTATTAAATAACCACACATCTTGTGTCCTTGTAGATTTCGACATGACAACACAGCAGCAGTGGCTGGCTCAGGCAGAGGGCAGGGGCAGACTCGTGAGACAATACAGGAACGCAGGAAGAAAGAATCCAATAAGAGTATGAGAGCCAACCACAACCGCAGAGTGATGGCAGACAGGAAAAGAAACAAAGGCATGATACCATCCTAATACTCAGCATGCCTCAGCAGGGCAGTATGACCTGCCACAGACAAAAAACTGCAAGGGACATTCTAGTTCTACAATAATAATACATTGCCTTGTGTGCAATAATTAATCTTATACTTTTGGGTTACCAGAAGGTTTTACATTCAAGAAAAAATAAGCATGAAACTCTCAAAGCACAAACAAATGCATAGCCAACCGAGCATGAGGTGCTCCCCACATGTTAAAGTTGGATTGCCATAAAGGGTTTACAAGTTTGTCAGAAAAACACAACCAAACTAAATAAATATGCAAAACCAGTCGCAACAAATGTAATAACAAAGCTGCATTGTTGTCATTTAATATTCTGGGACTATTGTTATAACATCACTCAGCTTCTCTGCTTCACTCTGGAGATTGTTTTAACACTTTGGGGCAGTAGTGTAAGGGCCTGGAGGATCACATATGTTTATAAATCACTATATATAGGACCACATCACAAATCTGCAAATTTTGTCTGAAATTGCCATGTCATCAAGTAGGCAGAGCTCTGGTTACCCATTGCTCAATGAAAGTTGTGTAGGGTGCCAAATCATTGATCAAAGTATTCATAAATTACACTTTATGTATTACAAATTCTTACTGATCAGATCTCATAAAAATTGCCCTGTGTTTGAGGCTAAGGAGCAGTATATCCTGTTTTCAACACAATTTCAGTGAATAGGGCTTGCGCTGAACACATCTTTTGTTTTAATTAAGAATTATTTGTTTATTTTTTGCACTAAAAATATCTTTTACTTTATTTCCTGTTTTAGTTTTTTTTTTTTTTAAGCAACTGGGGAGGAGGAAAAGTTACCAAAAAAGTTGAACCTTTTGTCTGATAAGCTCCTGATTATCTGAAAGCCTAACATACACTGCAGCTGGGAGGAAGAGAAGCTTTTTTTTTTTTATACAAAACTCATGTCTCTTTTAAGAAGGTAAAATCTAACTAAGCTTGATCAGACCGTTCTATGTAAATACAGCCCTAAACACTTACAGAACTGCAGAGTCCTCTGTGAAAAGAAACCCCACATTTCTTTCCTTCTGTTCTGTATACATGATCTGTGTCAGACTTCCTTCTCTCAGCAAAATCGTTCAGGGTATGGCATGAGTCTGCTCCTCTTTTCTCTCTCCCTTCTCCTTTCCCCTCCCCTCTCTGCTGTAATCTGCACAGAGTTGCAGGAAGAGAGGTCAGACCAAACTAAAATGGCAGCTGCTATCCTAAACAAACAGAGGGAGCTTCTATGGCTGATTACTTGGGTATGGTAAAGCATTCTGTAGAATATAGCTTGCATTATTGTGACTAATCTATTGGCAATAAACTCCCTGATTAGCTTTCATTAGTTTGTGGGAGTATTAGCCAACCAAAAGAGTGTTCAAAAACAAACAAATGCCTTGTCTAATGTCTCATTCTGCAAAACTTTTCCCTGCATATCTACTGGAATTGGGGGAGTTTCTTTAAGTAGAAGATGCCACTTCTGATTTTGTTTTTTTACTTTATCCAAGTGTTAGAATTGGGGCAAGTGCAGAATGATCACCCTATGCCTACAAAGGCCCATCATTTTCCTTACTTTGCAATGCTAAGATGATCCAGTAGTGTTCCCTTGTGTCATCTTGGAGCCTGGTCTGCCATCATATCACTCTCTAATCACCAGTAGTATACACTTTGATTGGTGATGCATTTTATTCTGTAATCAACTGTATACTCTTCACTTCTTGCTTAGTATTCAGGGGCGCTGCTGCCATGAGACGAGTTGATAAACTAGCCTCAGGTGGCAGCACCCAACAAGTTACCAGGAGCAGCAAAAAAGCTGCTTCTGGTAACTTTAGGAGCTGAATCTCCACTTTTTAATCGATGCACCCCTCCCCCCACCAGACCCCCTCCGATGCTGTATAGGTATGCGCAGGGGGCTAAGGGAGGGTGGCATTGCAAAAGCCGTCTCAAGAATGCCCCTGGTAGTATTTCCTATAACTGAGCAGACAGCACACACACCATTACATCATTTGTGTAAATAATCCAGTTTTCCAAGGTCTAAAGCTGGCCATACACCTAAGAGCTTGTTTGGTGAGGTCGCTAAACAATTGGATCCCTGATATGCTGACATTAAGCACTTATTCACATAAACAGTTTTAGGTCTGCTGATAACTCTTACATAGCTAACCCAGAAAATTCATAGTATTGAATTATGGAAATGAAAACAATTTACTGGTAGATCAATGCAAAAAAGATTTATATGTAAAATGCTCTGTATTGAGTGAACCCCCACCCATTTCCTCCCAGTTAGCCTACAGGTCTACAACCTTCCTTGATGTTAGAAAATATCTTGTAAAAATGAATCCGGCTTTTTGGAAAAAGCTCATATCAATTAGTATGCCCTAAATCCAGAGCTGCCATGTGAAATCATATGGCCCTGTGCTGTTTAGTTAGCAGTGATTAGGTTACTAGCCTACTTCCTTGCCAACTAAGTATAATGCAATCCAAACTCCTCGTTATCCACACTGACACCAAGCCCTCAACAGGATTCCCGCTTGTGCCCGTGATGTTAACCCACGCACATATCAAAAACTGCCTACACATACAGCAAGGTTTGGCAAGAGGTAGCATCATGCTGTGGGAGTTCTTGTAATGAGTAGTGGATGGGTATTATACGAAGACAGAACGGATGGTATAAAATACCGTATTAGTCCAGCAAGGCACAGAAACTTGGAAAGTTCATATTACAGCAGTACAGTGATCTGCAATACAAGGCCAGAGAACAAAAGGTGAATGTCCTGCTATGGCCCAGCCAAAGCCCTGGTCTTAATCCATCTGAGACTGATATTAATTCAGTATAGGATTAGCCATTCAATTGGCTGTGGGTCTATAACTGTGCATACACATTAGTAAACATTTCTGATATGTTCTGCATCATACCCAACTTGCCAAAGTGTTGAAGCAAACTGGGAAGTACACATGGATTGGGTGCAGATATTGTCAAACATAAAGCAAAGTGTGCACCAGCTCTACACAAAATCATAGCTTTTCACACACTTTAGTACTTCTATGCAGATCTCCATGTTGGAAAAAAATTCTTCTTTTCTCAAACCTACAGTGGTGATGAAAATTTGGTGTGTTTCTCATGGATGCAATATATGACCAAAAGGCTAACTCTTTACCAGAGATGTTATGTTGGATTCCCAGCCCATTTCTTGGCTTGAATCCAAGTGTGTTATAGAAACAGAAGTCCTTGAATGAACATTGGCAGGGATTATAGGGTCAGCATGATGGGTATAGCCTCATGAAACCACTTGGACTTGCATGTGCCAGCCTATAACAGAGCAGCACACATGCTCCACACTGAGGGCAGGAGATGGCACTGAGCTATCCGACCAGGAACTGATACCAACCATGTAAAAGAATTGGAGGAGGAATTCTGCAAATTTCTTTCAAGATAAGAGTAAATGATCCCTATTATAAAGGGGTATGTTGGCACAGAGGTCAACCTGTCACAGCTGTGTGCCAGACCGATTCCTTGGAAGAGGAGGATGTGGTGACATCTGCAAACAGGGCAGTGACACCCAGTGGCCGAAATGTAACAGGGGAAGTTACTAACACACCCATGCTTCTTCTATTCTGCAACCCAGTGCTTGGTCTTAAGGGCCGCATCCTCCCTACACAATTATAGTAAAAAAAAAAAAAAAAAAATGACTGGAGTAATACTTCAATGGGCCACTAGCCTTACCTTAAACACTATTACCATCACCATGCACTGTTAGGTTAGTTGTCAGCTACAAGCAGTGGTCTCAGCAAAATTTGTCTGACAGTTTTCAGAAACTCTAGATTTTACTAGATAATGGGGTTTTCACTTTATATTTTATTGATCTTACAACATCAGGACTATAGCTGTTTCCTATTCTTGCCTTGAGTCACATCACTGTGCTAGAAAGAGATGAGAATGGCTTTATCAATGGATGGGCTAACAGCAGGAACACAATATTCACTGACACAGCAAAACATTGCAAATATTTTAATCCATCACAGCTGACAGTTGTAATAAAGAGACTTTACATAGAGTCGTATTACACAGATGCAGAGTGTAATCATGATAAATACATCTGAAGGAACAGTCTGCAGAGTTCCAGGGGAAAGTTATTAAAGAGAAGTTTGTTCTCCTTGGATGAAGTGCCAGTCCATTTACAGGCTTTTTCTTAATACATCAGTCTGCTCCATCTATTCTTCTGACTGCTCATACTTGTGCTTGATGTGATCCCATAATTTCTACAGGCAAGAAAAAAAAAAGATTAATAAGTAAGACTGGGTTCAGTACGGAAAATCCCAACCCAAAGCGCAAGAGTTGGCCCCTTAAAAGCTAAAAGGGAACAGTCCTCAATATCAATTTACCCCAGACTGTAGTGGATGCATACTTACAGGTTTTGTTATTGTTTTCTTAGTTTGAAATATAAAATGGTTAACTGTGCTTCCTCAACCTAACATTTTCCTACTGACAAAAAAACCCAAAATCATGCTGTTTGTCAGTAATGCGCTGCCAATTGCCCACTCGTGCTGGAATCAGCCAGTCAGAGCAGTTTGAACCTCTCAGTAAATCACAGCATGTGTGTGTTGGTTGCAGCCAGGAAAAAAAATTAAGTTGAGGATCTTACAAATGTTAAATATATAAAAAAAAAAAAAAAAAAGCGCTCCAAATATATATTTTTAAAAACTGATTCATTGGTGGACTTTCTATAACAGCAACAGTAAAACTATCTTGTACCTGCTGCCCCAGTCCAGCATTCCTTAAAGAGAAGGAGGCTAAAATCATTGGGTGGGTGCTAAGTTGATAGATACCCCAGTGATTCTAGTCACTTAGCTCTTACCCTCAGAAGTGGTGTACTTTAATCTTAAGTGCCGCTATTTACTTTTGTAACTCAGGGGATGCATTTTTTGCTGGTGCAAGGTGAAAATCGTGCCTCAGGCAGCAGTGCCCCAATCGTTACCAGGGGTGGCAAATAGCAGCTCCTGGTAACTTTAAGGATGAAGACACACTGAGCTACTTGTCACAGCTACGAAATGCCAGAAAATACCCTGCCATAGACAATACTGAGAATTAGCTCTGCTAAAACACATAGACAAGTATCAGTAAATGACCAGCAGTGTCTATTTCTGTAGCAGCGACAAGAAGCTGCTACTAGTAGCTCTGTGTCTTCAACCTAAGTGACAAAAATCTGTCAAAAATAGAAGTTCATCTACAATTGCAGAGGGTGCAATTACATTCTCTCTACTAACAATACAACCCCCCCCCCCCCCCCAACTCTGAATTTGTGAGCATAGGGTATCATTGGAAAGGCCACCTCAAGACAACCTTGTAGCCCAAATCACCCCTGGGATGGTGCATTTTTATTTTTTTTTGAAGAGCTGAAGGTAAACGCCTAAAAGACTCTGGATGCCAAACCCCTCAGCCCCACCCCAGACTGTACCTTTCCTGCGCCTTTAAGGACACCACTAAGCATGTGACTTTATCCCTAAAGCACATAATATTACCAAACAAGAAGCTCTAGTCCAATAAGATAGTAACTTAGCGCAGTTATGGCTCAGCATGTGACCCATAGAAGAGAGAAGAAGGCTGAAGCGACTAGTGCAGCCCTTGGTCACATTACATGGATAAGCCAACACTTCACTACAAATTAGAGCCAAATAATGGCGCAGTAGGGAGCAGTGCGCAGCGATCACCAGACATGGTTACTGATTATTTCCGCATATTAACAGCCGCCTTAAAAATAATATTGTGGCACCCCAAGCACTGGTGACCCTCCCGTGTCCTTGGGCCCCAGCTCCCAGCGTTTGCCCTTGGCCTCTTCTTACCCCTCTATTGAGGTGATCGTACAAAGCATCCGCCCCCTGGTCAAACGCCCGCTCGAACAGCACAGCGCCGATCACTATTGTGAGCGTGAATGTAGAAGTCCTTCGGAACAGAGCCTGATACAGAGAACTTCCCAGCGCCATCTTTCGCGTCTGACAAATACACCGCCTCCTAGTACGTCACTTCCGCATCTAGATGAACCGGAACGCACGGCTTTTCCGATCACGTGAGGACAAAATGTCGAATTAACCTTTTCGTTTCCGAAGTCATTCGTTTAGCAATAACGTCAGACGGAGACCGCATAGTTTCTCAAATGATTTTCAATTGAATCTATACTCATATGATTTACTGCACTGGTAGCATTTTAAACTTTGCTGTAGTTCTAGACTCTCCACATTGGCTTTAGCTAATGCGCATGCGCTGGTCACGGCATAGTATTGTGCCTAGTGAGGATTCTGGGAATGTCGGAGTGGGTTTTCTGGATACATAACTTCGGGTTTGGTGTGTTAGTGATGGGCCGGGAGAACAAGCGGTAGCAGTTGTGCTGAGAGGGTCGGACAAGCTCTGCTGAGGCTATGGGGAGGCGATATTTCTGCGACTATTGCGATCGCTCTTTTCAGGACAATTTACACAACCGCAAGAAGCACCTGAATGGCGTGCAGCACCAGCGGAGCAAGAAGGCCTGGTTCGATGCCTTCAGAGGTGAGAGCGCGATTTCCTACATGGAGGCGAACCCTGCGCCCCTCATGAAATGTGCTCCCATATAGTTGTTTCTAGAGTAGTGTGTATAGTAACCAAGGTATCATCGCTAACGTTTTATATCAGGTCTATCTTAAGGAACAGTAACACCAAAAAATGAAAGTGTATAAAAGTAACTAAAATATAATGTGCTGCTGCCCTGCCCTGGTAAAAGTTGTGTGTTTACTTCAGAAAGTCTACTATAATTTATATAAATAAGCTGCTGTGTAGCCATGGAGGCAGCCATTCAAAGGAGAAAAGGCACAGGTTACATAGCAGATAAGTTCTGTAGAATACAATAGTGTTTTATCTGTTATCTGCTATGTAACCTGTGCCTTTTCTCCTTTTTTCCAGCTTGAATGGATGCCCCCGTGGCTACACAGCAGCTTATTATATAAATTATAGTAGTGTTACTGTAGCAAACACACCAGTTTTACCAGTGCAGGGCAACAGTGCATTATATTTTTATTACATTAAAGCTCTTTCATTAGTGTTACTGTTCCTATTTATCTAACTTCCCTGCAGCCTGACAACCAAAAGATGCAGGAGGATTGTGGGAGCTGCAGGTTACCACTTACAGGGAATTGTAAATGTTATCGCCCCCCACAGTTTCTCCTGCCACATCCTGCCGGTCCCTGTTTCAGGCTCCTCATCCAAAACCGGACAGCAGAAAGTATATTGCTCTTGTAGAAAATCTATCAATTTGTCTTAAGGTCCTTTTGTGAGATAATTTCAGAGGTTGGCCAAAGTATGCTGCCTTACTTCTAATCTTGCTCTGAAGAACGAAGGGTGTATAATAGTGTACCCCAACTCTAGAACTCCAGAGCCCAGGGTTTCAGTTCTTAGGGTAATGTCACATACAGCTGTGGCTAAACTGCCCAGGATATTTTGTAGGATGGTGATGGACAGACAAAATGCATCCTACAAGTTGAATGTAGTTGCGTGGGTCAAAATATAATGGGGCTGATCCAAAAATCCAGAGGTGTCAACCTGATAGCTGTAATACCCGGGGAAAATGCGGCTGATGTCACACGCGTGCGCAAAATCAGAGCTGAAGTTGAAAAATTCTACCCAAAATCTTGCGCTGTTGCATGTCAAGATCAGATAAAATCTGACCCACAAAATCTGATAAAAATCTCATGTGGAGTTCATCCCTAAAGCTGGCCATACATGCACCGATAATATCGTACAAAACCTCGTTTCGTACGATATTCGGTGCGTGTATGGCAAGTCGGCGAGTCGACCGATATCGCAGGAAGCTGCCAGTTAAAAGATTTTGATCGGGCGCCATAGAAGGCGCCTGACCAAAATCTGCCTTCAGCGCTGAATCGGCAGAAGGAGGTAGAAATCCTATTGTTTCTACCTCCTTAACTGCCGTTTCAGTCCTGAACGGTTTGTGGCTGATTGTACGATCTTTCGTGCTGATACTAGCCCTCAGAGACAGGTAGTGGGTTATATTTGCCACCAGGCCCTTCCTGACCTCTCCGCGTTGTCCCAGCCCCACTAGTGATGTTTCAGCACTTACTGATACACTTGCCCAGTCCCCTCTTTTAATGTCAGAGATGTGGCAAGAGTACAAGTCATCTCAGGTTGATTTAGGGTGGGTTTAGGTTTACTTGTGTTCATGTCAGTTTGATTTTATCACTGTTACTGGGTGGATTCCTTCCTACTGATATAAACTGGAAGTGCTACAAGTGCTCAGTATGAAAGAAAACATCCAAGACCTCATGTTGCTTTTATATTTTTCCTTACGTTGATGGATGATATTTTGAGCACATATTGTAGATTTTACAATAATGGGTTAGAACATGTCACCCAGCTTATTAGCTCAAATTAGCTGGAAGACTGAAACCACACCATGCCCTGAGCTGTGCATGTATGCGCATCATTTTAGATCTTGTTCTTCTCATGCCTTTCACAGATGCCTCGGAGGTCCTTGCAGAAGAACAAACCAAGAAAGTCTGCAGGAGATTCATACAGTGCGGTAATACACTTTCCTTTCCACTCAGTACCCTACCCTTCTCAAGTGACAGACAAGACAAGGTTGGGGCAAGCATACCGACATCCAGTCCTGATTACATGCACTTTGTGGTGCACTGAGCAATGTCCAGTATTGCTATTTTGTGTATGATTAAATAAATTAATGTTACTGATTAATGCTGGTACTATGCTTATGTTTCCCCTTGTAATTTTGTGGTGCGTAGCTATGCCTGCCATAATGAAGCATCTATGCCAACGCAGCACTAATTGTATATGAATGGCCTTCTGTCATTACCCACTTTTTTCTATGTTATATGCAGGGTTGCCATAAGCCACTGTGCTTGTTGTAAAATATAGTGCAGTCACCAGTATTTATTGTCCTCCTTATATAATGTTCCAGGAATTGCCTGTAGCAACTGTAACTGTAGAGTAACTGGTATTGTTACTGTATAATGTGCAGTGGTTGCCTGTAACAATTGCTGTGTCTGTGTAAAGCAACATAGTAGCTAGTAAAATCGCACACTATATTGTGTAGTAGCTGCAACACACATACTGCTTAGTGTTGTGTGGTTTGACCCGCAACCCAGGAAATCTGTGGGCTTCCACATAGGTTAGGTGGGTTTGGGTTAAAATTTAGGCAGCCCCTGCGGGATCAGGTTGGGTGAGACACTCTTCCTCCGCTCCTAAACTTTCCCTGTCTTGGAATATAAGGTGCATGCAGAAGTAGCCTACAGAGCGGAAAGATGCAGGTGCGAATTGGGTGCGGGTCCCACTATGGCAACATTTTGCGGGTTAGAATCTGGTCCAGATGCACTCATCGCTAATGCTGTTGCACTGAGACTAGTTAGGTTTAGTAGTCTGTGTTCTTATAGCATGTAATGTAACCATTGCTGTTGTTGATCTGCTTTGTTCCACTACAAAATAACACACAAGTTAAAAGGGTAGTTCACCTTTAAATTAACATTAGTATAATGTAGAGAGTGCTGTTCTGAGTCACTTTGCAGTTGGTCTTCTTATGATTTCTTATGATATGTAGTTTTTGAATTATTTCTCATTTGGAATTTCAGCAGCAGTTGCTAGGGTCCAATTTAACCTATCAACCAGGCAGTGGTTATGGATAAGACTAGAGGAGGGCCTAAATAGAAAAATAGGTAATGAAAAGTAACAATAGCCCTACAATTGTAACTTTACAGAGAAATTGTTTTTTGGCTGTTGGGGTCAGTAAAAAGCAAATAATACAAAAACAATACAAAAATGAAGACCAGTTGAAAAGTAATGTGGGACAGGAGCATGTGTGTGAAAAGTATTATTCGTGTAAGTACATGCAAATACATGACATACGTATGATTACTGACTGTGTCCTCTTATAGGCTGTTGAGCAATTGCTCATTGCTTTTAGCCACTTTGCTTTCACAGTGCTCTGTGTTAATTAAGTGTTGTTTCCAATGCCATTTCTGATTAAAGACCATCTCCCTTGTTACATAATAGTGTGTTGAGGTACTGTCAGACATTAATTATATTTGTAATGAATATAAGGCAGTGCATGATGGGATGCATTGTCACTGTGAAATAGGTTGCTTTTTGCCCTTCTCACAGAAGCACCTTATTAAGATTGCTGGATTGTATTGCTCTTGTTGTGCCCTCTATACAACATAATTGGAGGTTAGCTGGTGATGTCACTGCCTGTTATTGATTGCACTATTTTTTTTTTTGTCCTTCCAACGAGTACTAAAGTATCATTATTAAAATGATGTGTTCCCTCTTTCAGGCCAGTGTGACTTTGGCCCTGGCTGCCGCTTTTCCCATCTGACAGTAGAGGAACTGGAAGCTCTAAAGGGTCAAGTAGAAGGTAAGTGAAAGCTCTTTATCAGTAAGTCTCTTATATACAGTGTTTTCTTAGGCTCATCAATTTTCCCGTCTTTCAGCCATTTTGCTTATAATGTTTTATTGGTGCTCTGGCAATAGGCATTTTTGTAGCATAACAAAGGTTTGTGCACATTTTTTTAGGGGTCAAGTTTTTATTTTGCCACATGATTCAGCGAGGCATTGGCTCCAAGATTTTATGTGAGCTCGGCCAGCCTTGAGGTTTACCTGTTGCCCAACAGATCTAGGATCTCAGAATAACATGTGTGGTTAGTTAACCAAATGTCATCAGCCATGATGCGCTGCTCAGAACAGACATGAGCTAAAATGAATATTGCCATTGTGACATATTAGACAATTTCTCGTTTCTTTTTGTGTTATGGGAAGTAGATTTTGAAGTCGCCCCCCCCCCCCAGGCCCAGTTCATATGTTAATGTGCCCACTATTCCCAGACCAGACCGCAGAGAAGATTTAGGCTTTAGGCTTAACGCCAGTATGTACAGGTGATTGGCTGTAGAGTGGCTTAGTGACCTGTCAGTTAATTCTTTTGTCTCTGTTTAGGGGAAAGTGCAGCCTCTGCGAATTAGCCTGGAATTAGCAGTATTTGTGTAGTATCATTTTTTTTTAACAGGTTTTTATTTGTGAGTTTTCAAACAGGGTAGGGGAAATATTTACATCAGGTCAGGTACAGTACATATTCATTGTACATCATCAATTGTAAATAGCAGTCAACAAAATAGTATAAGCATCAATATCAATGCATGGCATTAGTAATTTAGGCTAAAGTTCACATTCAATGGGGGGGGATGAAAGTCCCTCTAATTTGTTGCTAATGACCAGTTCTCTCATATTTACAGGGGCAGCCTCTCAATAGATATGTTAATTGAATTAATGGGAGTCTAGAGCTGAGGCTAACCATTGCCTTAGTGTCTGGGTGTTGGTAGAGTGTAGTATCATTTTTACTTGTTGCCCACTAAGTACACTTGTTGTATAGAACTGCCCTCCCCCTCAAGGATTTGTTACAGATGAGTTGATTTAATGACATAGTATATTATCTTGCAGCAGAGCGGAGGGCAAGAGAGATGCAGAGAAGACAATTGCCCCCTTGCAACATAGAGAGATGGCTTGAAGAGAGGGCCAAGAAAAAGAGTGTAAGCAGTAAAAAGTGAGTACAGCAGAGGGAGCTGTTGGAGCAGAATGTGGCTAATTGAATACTCTATCACTAATAACTCACAGCTATTACAATTCTCCCTAGCTGTCTCTCGCCTACTTTCCCTCATGAAGTTTCCGTGGGGGGGGGGGGGGGTTCATGATATATGTGATATAATGTTCTGTTTCCATAGTTTTTGCCTGGTTAATGATTTGGTTTACATACAGTTCTAAGAATATTTAGCTATAACCACTTGTGTATTACTGCAACATACAGGTGACAATCATAGTTTTACTGCACTGTTGCAGGCTATATTGCTGTTACTAAGTAGATTGCAAATTAAATCTGACCAGGCTGTTAAGTCTGGGTCTACATTACCACTGGGACCAATGGGCACAATGCATCTGGGGAAAAGTTATTACTCCCTAAGCTGCTATATATCCTACTTCAGTCCCCAGTATGGTTATTTTTGTTCGACTGGACACTTTGTTTCAGCAGCTCATTTGGGTGAATTCTAGATGCCAGTTAAAAATGAATACACTAATGCGCTCCAAAGCAAATGTATGGGTTTCCTTTCCTTATATGCGCCTATACTATCTAGCTGCACAGCTATCCCATTTAGTTACCTTGATGGAAAACTAACACCATCACACCTTGACAAACATCTGGGCCCAACTAACAGGCTGCAAAGAACACCCCATAAATTGGTTAATACGGGAATCCACTAAACGAGATAACAGCCGTCATTTGCACTACGCAATGGGTATGGAGAATAGCTTCACAAATGGCTACAGACCCTCGTTACCCTCCTTTGGAATAATCTTGCTTATCCATCAGTTGCAGCAATGTGACATATGTGCATATGGTATGATAAAGTCTTAAACAACATAGGGAACAATATATACACATTAAGGCAGTGGCACACGGGGAGTTTAGTGAGGCGACTTTTGGAAATTGTAGCAACACATATGCCATCCCACTGGCGATTTACATTCTTGCCGGTGGGATGGCATTGCGGGGAGATTAGTCACCCGCGGTTATAAAGATTTGTTGTGGGGCAACTTATCTCCCTGTGTGCCACTGCCCTTAGGTATCTACAGCAAATGAAAGGGCTACCGGCTAGCCAGTGGCTTCACTACATAATTAAAAGAGCCCTCATGAGGGTCCACGGGTCTGAAGGCATTGTTCTGGCTAATAACAAACTACTAATTTACCTCACTATATTCCACACCAAGGGCCTATATATTATTTGCATTGCTCCTACAGGAAGATAAAGCTGACCCACTCGATGGCCTACGGGCCAAATGGGAAAGGGTGGTAGGTATTATTCTGGATGAGGAATGGCAGGAAGCCCCCCAAATGGTTTCAGTCTGTTACAGGCTCAGAATGATTCAAATATATGTGCTACACAGGGACTACTATACCCCAACTAGATTACATCTAATGAATACCTGATGTATGCACATAGGGGCTCCCTAATACATATGCTATGGCAATGTCAAGATATCCATTAACACTGGTCCACAAATCTAGACAAAATAAATCATACAACAAACTACAATAAGTAGAACTCCTAAACTATGTATACTACACATTCTTGGAATTCTGTGATTAACCAGTACACCAGACTATTTGCCCACCAAGCTCTCTTTTTAGCTAAAACCTTATTACACAAAACTGAAAGAGTACCACTCCTCCAGAAGTGCAGGCCTGGGAAAACTTGAATGAAAACTGGAGCAACTGATTTACTTTAAAAAAGGGAGTCTAGGGAAATTTCAGAAAATCTGGGGACAATGGTTGGATGAACACCCCCTCCCTAGTGCAACTGTTGTCTGTCTGTAATATTCTATCACCCAGTGTTAAACATGGATGGTTTTTTTTTTTTTCTAAAACTGCAATCAGTGTCATTGTACAAAAGTATTATATTCTGTATACCTCACTTGGCTGTAAATTAATTTTTACTATGTTCAATAAACTCTACCTGAATTAACAAAAAAAAAATCTCACCAGGCTTCAATGCATCAGCCTGTAAAGCCTGAAAAGGCAAATTGTTATTTCTCACAGATCTTCTATTAGCGTGGATTGCAGCCGCATCATTGCCTCTGGTTTTATTATCTTTTTTTCTTTCTTAAAGTGATTCTGTTTCTCAACCACCTACATACCAATTGCCGCCAGGCTGGCCACCTCTATGTGAGCTGCCTCCTTCACTCCACCCCCCCTCAGAATGGGATGAACCACCTGGCCTGGAATGGGGCTGAAACTGGAAGAAGATCAGAAAAGGAGTTGCTGCAATGTATTGTTCACTCATATTTTTTTTTTTATAATAAAATTGTGAAAAACAATAATTTGAGATTATTTGTTGATATATCCCAAAGCATGGAGAGGACTGTTCATATGTTTATTTGGGGAGAACATACTATGGAAAATGTACCTTGCTGCATATTGGCACTACAGAATGAGTCTTTTATACAGCTTTTAAGTTACACACTTTCTGATTTCACCTTTTGAACCACAGCACACGCTCTGTTTTGTTGTTTAATTGTACATTTTAGCTTTTCTGTTCTGCATAGTCTACTCTAGAGGCAGATCTCCTTTTAGCGCTTGCTGAACTGTAACATCAAGTTCTCCTCATTCCATCCATCTTGACCAAATGATGCTGGGAATTTCAGTTCAACAACAGAGTGGACATTAATGCAATAACCTTGTCAGCCATTCTGCATTAGACTTTCATGTAGCTTCCTATTCAGAACATTGTCTGATTTGTTCTAATCCAGTGGGGTTATTTTAGCTCATCTCCAACACATATCAGGCAGTGCTAGCACATTCTAACAATAGACATGGATGTTCTGAGACAATTTCGCCTCCTTTTTTTTTTTCCCTTTTTTTGGTGGCTTTGCATTATTCTCTTTTCGTTTCTATTTGTCAGCAGTGTCCAACAACCAGGAAGGTGCATTCTGAGGCTTCATTTTTGGTTTATGTAAAGTGGTAGTTTACCTTTAAATGAATTTGTTATGATGTAGTCAGTGATTTTCTGGTACAGTTTACAACAGGACTTTATTTTTCATTTTATTTTGTAGTTTTTTTTTATTGTTTTTTTCAGCTGCTCTTCAATTTAGACTTTCAACAAAAATTCAAACATAGGACATTTTATAACATACTAAAAGTTAAAAGTAAACTGACACTTTTGCCTATCAATCATGCATATGCTTCACTGCCAATGAGCAAAGCATCAGCCTGCCAATGGTGTAGCACATAGATTTCCGGGTTTAAGGGTATGCTGTGGGAAAACCTTGTTGCCTAGCTGCACACTTTTGGAAAGTGCTCTTAATATTTGTCTTTGCATTAAGGCCCAATCCTATTCAGATTTTCTTGCTATTTCCCTCTTACTACTCCACTGCACTTTGTAGTTCACATAGATTATATTAATTATTGGTTCCTAGGTGTGCTGAACACTTACTCCATAAACTGCAGTATTAAACATTATATTGTAAATTTCAATTTAAACAGATGTTTTACTTTAGTTACTGCAAATCCTATTGCTCATCATACTTTCTGTTTATATGCACATATTTATCAACAGGTACTCCCTTGTTTCAATAAACTGGAAAAATGTGCATTTGCCCAGACTTTTGACTAAAGCATTCCTCAGAAATGAGAGACCCCTTGGTCTGTTTAGCTGTAAGAGCCCACAAAATAAGAGTTTACCTTTTTTGTTTTTTTCTTGAGGTGTGATTACAGTTTATCCCATTCTATGACTGTTCCATGGACCCCCACAGCCAATAGGTGTACTTAAGTAAGCACAGGCCATTTATGTATTCCCTGCCTTATTATATTTATCTTCACCTGCTTTACGTAGTTTGAATTTCTTGGCTGTGGGGGTCCATGAAACAGTCAGCAAAACAGTGGGCAGGTAACAAGATAGCAGCTACCTGACACCTCTGCTAAAGGATTCACTTGCCTGAACTGATAGTGCCTCCATGGCCTAATAGTATTACTGATACTGCCCTGAATTTTAGTGAGTGGGTAAAATGGGCAAAACTACCTATACTGCCTCCCAGTAATTTAGGAAGGCTTCAGGCATTTGTCTGCCAGCTAAATTACACTGAGGAAACTGCCCCATGTGCCTTTAGCCTCAATTATCTTGTACAGTGAAGGACATACAGTATTGATATACACACATAGTATGTACTTGTAAATAATGGTACATTGACTTCTATGAACAATAATTCCAGATCCTAAATGCATTATATAGTAAGGGACAGAAGTAGTGGCACCCAAAATACATTAAATACAGTAAGAGACATTGGGTAGTGGCACCAAAAAAATGATTTCTGACGCCCTAAAGCCCCTTACCCTTCCAAAAAGCAGGTTTCTTAAATACTGGAGAAAATTTCAGCATTTTAGATATCAAATGGCGTTCAGGAACCCTGTATGTTAATCAGCGAGGCTTTGAAATATTTTTTAGAGACATTTGTAAATATCTATCTCTTCACTCTGTGATAAACATGCCTCTTTATACTTGTGAGGGGGATCTTGCAGCTTGGAATTAATGCTGGAGTTCTCTTTGTGCAGAGCTCCATAAATCTATATTGTTGTTCACTCTATGTTGTTGTTTCTGAGTTGAGTTACTTAAAATCAAGGTTGTAGACCCTGTGAATGCAGGTGGTTCCACGGGCGGAAACCGTGTTCTTCCTGAAGTTTTTGACTCTGCATATAATTACCTTGTAGGTTAGATGCACTATAATCCTACTGCAATGTTGCTGCAATATATTAAGATAAGTGGAGCTTGTTCTTCTCCATAATGCATCATTGATGTAGAATTACAAGCTCTGTACGACAGTAAGCCACCGTATCAATTGATAGGTTTCTAGAATAAAGCATCTATCATTTGCAGGCTTCATATGAGGAGCAGGGAGCCAGACACAGCAGCAAAACCTCAATGATTCTTGTCATGCCTCAGTGGGCAATCTTTTCTCTAGGTTGTGGTTGTTAAATATCAGTAGCACCCCTGAAGTCATGCATTCACTGTGTATCCTACTGAGTGCAACGGTAGCCTCTGCCTTTAAAACATGCTTCGTTTATGTCAGTTTCTCAATCAATTGCTGTCCTTTCTAATTACATAGTCTGTGGATCATTTCCTTTTATTGGCTTTAAACACTACCTCTTATGAGGAATTAATTGCAGACTCTGTGGCTGAGACACTTTCTGCCACCACAATTTTATTGTTTATTGAAATAAGCAGAAATCAATATGTTTTAGTAAAGAACATATTTAGCATGGCACAAATGCCTGTTTTACCTGACTCTGCGTTAGGATAATATGTCATTTTTGTGCACATTTCACAGGTCTTATTATGTGATTTGTTGCACCTAATGGAATATAGACCCTGCCAATCTCCTGTACATCATCGTACATATTATAACCATTTAGATTTCTGCACTCCAGTCGTTTTAGTCTTTTCACTGCAACTATTGGCTTCAATGCACAACACTGTGTTTAATGGTTCGGGAACAATTCAATACACTCCTTCCCAAAATAAAACTTTAACCTTTTGTTCAGACAACAAAATGCACATGTGATAACTTGTTATTTCTCTGCTTTATGGAGGTATTTCCATAGCCTATATTATTATTATTTAGACAGTTCAAACATATTCCACTGCACATCATAGGTTTGAGCTTGTCATTATTTTTTTATGAACTTTTAATTTATTAGTTTTCTTATTCTCTTTCTCTAGAGCAGGGGTCCACAACCTTTTTTTTCGGTGAGCCATATTCAAATATAAGAAAAGATGGAAAGCAACACAAGCACAAAAAAATTCCTGGTTGTGACAAAAAAAGGACTTTTATTGGCTATTTGGTAGCCCTATGTGGACTGGCAGCCTACAGGACACTCTGTTTGGCAGTACAACTGGTTTTTATGCAACCAAAACTTGCCCCCAATCCAGGAATGAAAAAAAAAACCCTGCTTTGAGACATCCAAGGGATTGGTGAGCAAAATGTTGCTCCCAGGTCACTGGTTGGGGATCACTGCTTTAGAGCCTCTAACTGAATATTCTCTGGTTATCAGGGTCATGGATTGGTGGATCTTGCAGTATCATTCTGCTTGCATACCATGTGGTGTAAACAGTTGTGCATTTGTGTTTTGAGTTCACTTGGTAGCATATCAATATAACTTTGCTAAGAAGAATGTTTTTGTGTGAATTTCTTTTTGTAATGATGCTTCTATATATTTCTATTTTGACCCTCTTCTATTCATCTGACTTCCAAACTGCTGCATAATTACTAAGAATATTTAGCCCTAGCAACCAGATAGATTTAATGTCAAACCTGACCAATGCAGAGTAAAAAAAAAAAAAAAATAATCTGCAACACTCAGGCTTGGAATGTAATATTGTTAAGGCTTATTTACCCTAGTAACCAGGAAGCAGTGTAGATGTTTGAGTAGAAGATGATAGTAGAGAAGCTGAATGCAAAGAAAATGAAGCCTCACAGTGAATGGTTGTTTTTGATGGGGGGGTCAGATTCATTAAGGAAAGAAAAGTCTATTAAAGGTACGGAATTGCTTATCTGGAAACCAGTTGTCCTAAAAGTTCCAAAAGTCAATTTTAAGCAAGTCATTCTAATATTTTTTAAATTATTTTCCTTTTTTCTGTAATAATAAAACAGTAGCTTGTACTTGATGGTAAATAAGCTACAGGAATCCATATAGGTGACTTAACAGACTTATTATGTTTATTTCATGTTTATTATGTTTATGTCATGGATTCTGGGTAATAGATTATATATGTTCAAAAACACAAAAAATTAAGGGCAATTGAAACATATATGGATTCATATTTAACAAACTAAAGTTTTAGCATGAAACTGAATGTATCTGAGTATTATGTTCCTAAACTATATTATCTGCATCTTTGTGAAGACACAACTGATTTAATGGTAACATGTGCTCCTTATAAACAGTGTGAATTGGTCCTAAATAACTAAAACTGCAATATTACTGAATTAGCAGGATCCTGTAAGCATTGCTGATGCTACTGCTAGGAACACAATAGAAATATTGAAATTGATGTGGAAGCTGTTTGTAAGAATGTCAAAGAAGCTGCCTAATAAGAGCAATTTGATGCACCCAAGAACAGTTAAACCCACAGTGACCACAAGATCTGGAGAGCATTATGTTTCCAAACTGCTTCCCTGACAATAAAGTGATTAGCATAGGCATTGACAGAATGTCATTACGGAAGTCAGGAAGACTTGCTGAGGAATTAGGAGGTAGGCCATAAAATGAAGCCTAAGTACCCAGAAAAGGGAGGAAAAAGAGAAAGGCTTAAATAGCCCTTTAATAGTGAATTACCTGTTGCTGGACCCTATAAATTACATGATGTGCCAAGAAAGGAAAAGGTGAAATAAATAATAATTGCAATGCTGGACCCAAACAGCCTACTGAGACAGACAGAGCACCAGCCAGTAAACATAAGGTCCCTGGTTCTAGAGTGTACGTCCTGACAGAGAAAATAAAGCAGTGCATAAAATGCGCAGTCAAAAGTAGTAGTGAAACTATTCTGATATGGGCTGTTCACCTGTTGTGGAGTTGGAGACTCTCCCAGTATCAAAGCAAAGTGCCACTTTAATGTATGCCATATCAACTAATTTATAGCTTAGCTATCCCAAGTCAATGTGAAGATGAAGGAAGAGCAAGGAGAGTGTATGCATGGATTTTCCAGACCTCAACCCTATGAAACACCTTTGGAACCATTCACATAGGAAAAGTAAAAAATCACCAGACACACTGGATGCTCTAAAAGACAACTGGAATGATACGGCAGAATCTCAGGTACTGCAATAATATGTAGGGGCTCATTAACTAAGTGCAAGTGCAGTTGTGGTAAAGCAAAGATGGCCACAGACATTGCACAAATCTGTTCCATGCATTAAAGGTACTTACATCTCAATCCACTCCTTGCACTTCAACTTCCTGCTGCAAAGCGCCAATGCATCCCACAAAAGGATAACACAAATTGCCAAAAATTGCATTATCCCAGCACCAAAGATTTTCAGCACAATTGCATTCAATTTGCAGCTAAGCGCAAGTGCAGTTACAAGCATTTTAATACATCAGATACAATTTGCCAAGCACAATAATGCTGGAATAATGAAAGAGGGGATATATAGTTATATATAATTATATTATTAAAACATTATGTAAACTTGTTTGAAAAACATAATTTGACTTACAAATCATAAAAATATTTGTTGGTGTTGGAACGTATTACAGACAAAACAACACTTACATAAAGAGTTCTTGTGTCCCTCTGAAGCTCTGCATTTTGCTCAATCTACTAACCTTAATGGAAGCGGTACAACAAGTCAAATACATTTAATAATAAAGTGAAGCAATACAGCGCAGACCAGGGGCAATATGCCCGTGTTCACTGAGCCATAGGCTAACACTGGTTTAATTTTCATCCAATTTCATTGTTACCAAAAATACATTAGAAATAGGATGAGAAAAACGTGTGTAGGGACTATTATTCGATTTATTCAGCCTGGACATTCTTCAAATAAAACCTGCTGCCAATACAAGGAGCTTAATAACATTAATGCCATGTAATACTGTAGCCTTTTTGAAAAAAATGCCAGCAATCCCTAACCCATTTCTTAGAAACCCATAAGACTGGATGCAGATGGAGCATATAGAATTAATTACGTGTTTTATCCCAGTGGAGACACCAGACCAAGTATACACAGCTGTCTTTTCCTACTATATTGTGGGAGGCCAAGAAACACTTACCGTTTAAGTACAACAGCAATTTTATATTTTAGTTGAGTTTTTTTTATCACTTCCCCTATTATTAAAGCTCTCTTTGGTGCATACTAAATGATCCAGTATAGCAGAATTGAAATGCCTCCAATTTCATATATCATGTGTATACCGCAAATACTTAATGCCATTTGGAATCAGAGTGATCAAGCCAGTCAAAATTGATCCTGGATTCAATTCATTTTTCTTTCTGGTTTGCAGTTTTTGTTCTGCTTTAGCTGCCATCGCAGCTTCCTGCTGCTCCTCTGGGATTTACCTCTGGAATTTTTATTCCTGAATTCCTCTAAAGAGACTAGGCCCTTACTTGCTTCAGATTAAAGAAATATTGTCATGGGAAAACATGTTTTTTTCAAAATGCATGAGTTGATAGAACTTCTCCAGCAGAATCCTGCATTGTAATCCATATTTTAAAGGCACAGAGGCAACAGATTTTTTAATATTTAATATTGAAATTTCACATGGGCTAGCCATATTCTTCATTTCCCAGGGTATCACAGCCATGTGACCTGTGCTCTGATAAACCTCAGTCACACTTTACTGCTGTGCTGCAAGTTGATATCACCCCCCCTCCATTTCCCCCCCAGCAGCCGAACAGAACAATGGGAAGGTAGCAAGCTTTAGATATAAAAATAAGTGTCAAACTTTGCCACATGTAATAAACACACTTCTTTTTTGGATTTCAAGTAGATTTAAGCATTTTTTGTCTTATATCTTATGTCTATATACAGTATATATAAATGGTTGGAAGGTACCAGAATCATCCACTTGCACCCCACTTTATTTTCTTAAGGTAGCAAGATAGCTGCTCCCTGACACCTGTATTACTAAAAATGGTAGATATGAGAATAACACTCAATAGTAAGAAATCCAACTCTGACATAGGACTCCTCCAGTTACATAGAGTAGAAACAATAGGTTATCTGAATGCAGATTTTGGGGCGAAGACGTGGCAATTAGTTGCCGCAACTTTTTAAAAAGCGGAAAAACCACAAACGATTAGTCACAGCAACTTATAGTACTCTATGGCGGGAAAGTTGCCACGATTAGTCGCCCAACTGACTTTGCCCTAAGGGTGAAGACATACAGAGCTACTAGTAGCAGCTACAAAAATAGACAATGCTGATAATTTACTGATAATTGTCTCTACGTGTGTTTTTGCAGAGGCAATTTTCAGTATTGTCTATGGCAGGGTATTTTATGACTTTTAGTAGCTGTGACAAGTAGCTGCTACTAAGTAGCTCCGTGTGTCTTCGCCCTAAAGTGTAGCGTTGGCTCCTTCTAAAAGCTCAGGATCAGGCCCAGTGCACTTCTCTCTCCCACCCTTTTTAAGAATAAAGAATAACTATGATCTCCATGCATGCTGTTCACTTCACCATAATAACCAAACCATTAATACTTCCCATTGCTATAGCCAAAATCTAGTTCTAGTGCTTAACCTCTTATTTTGGAACAAATTCCTTGTTTCACTGCATCCTTAATTTGTTTGCACAAACTATCAAACAACTTTTGGTTTGTCCCGTGGGTGTAGTTTTACAACAACCTTTTCTGTTTGGCCTTTGATCAAGAGAAAGGGGAAGTAATAAACAAGTATTTTGCTGGAAGAAGCAGGAAAAACATTCCTAACTACTAAACACAATGAGAACATCTTCAGAGATCAATATATTACTGCTGTTCAATTTATTATTATTTTTAAGACATTAAGCCAATTTGCAATGTCAGCCAGCCTGGCAGTGAGTTCCATAATTTTACTGCCTTGAGAGTGAAGAAGCCTTTATGTTGCTGAAAGTGAAAACACTTGTCCTCTCATCTGAAATGATGACCTCTAGCTGTAATACACAAATCTATGCCAATGAGAAATGTGTTGTAGCATACAATCCTTTGAAAGTGACAGTTCCCTTCTAAGTACTGTATTCACTGTGATTATTCTGCTCGGCATTAGAACTATTTGCACATTTTATTAAAGTGGCTCTCATGCATGCACAAATTAGATGGTTTAGGACACCAAGGATCGATAAAAGTAACAGAATTATTGATTATCTCACCTATGTTACAGCAGGCTCATTCTCCAATACCCTTCAGTATAACTTGATGAATGGAAATGGTAATCACAAAGTAAGCTCTATGTTCTTGCACGGTTACCAACTGTACACACTGTACCCATCTACAATTAACTGCCATCATAAAAAGAACAGTTGAACAAATGAGGGACACAAATTATATTTACATCTAGTGCTTCCGAACAGGCATGCTTCCTTAATTGTTTATTCATTAAGCATCAAGCCTAGATCATTTATAAAAATGCTAGCCCCAGTTGCTTAATAATTCAGCAATTATATTTATAGGAAGATACCTCCACGAATTTGAAAGAGAGATTACATATTCTTTTGCTAAACTTGCTGTTGGTCTTTTTTAGTTCAGCCCCTTGGAGGTTCAACCTTTGTTCAGGGCCCCCCTTATCACATAAAAGGTTTACAGATATAGAATAACATTTATGGATTAGTTATTCAGGGCCAGTTCCAAGAATATCTAGGACAGATAAGCTGTGCCACCCTATTTGACCTTTAAGATGGTCTTTCAGATACAGTATTATCAAGAGAGCAAATAGGCTTACTCTCCAAATCTCACCCTAACAGGCCTTCAGGCTGTTCCCCTGCCACTGAAGCAGGAGCCCCGAAGTTTGAAAACCAAAGTTCTAGAACATCATTAGCAATGGCGGAATGAAATCTGAAAGAAAGACATCATTAACAATGGCAACGGTGAACAAAGACACATTCAGTGTGACCTTGATGTCCATGCATTGGTTATACAGGCAAAGCAAAAGGAAACAGCTCTGCACATCTCAACTTAGGGGGCATGTTTACTAACATGGGAGATAAATATCACCAGTGATGTTGCCCATAGCAACACATCAGCAATGAGATTTCAACAGTCGCCTAGAAGTTAAAAGCAAACGCAAATATCTGATTGGTTGTTATGGGCAGCATCCCTGGTCCTATATATCTCCAATGTTAATAAACAAACCCCCTAGTTCTTTAGCAGGTGCACACAAGTATCAGCCATCAGAAACTTTACAGAGATGGAGACTGTGGTGAGCTTTTGCATGTAAAGCAGTGCAAAGAACCTGGGAAGTTGTCTATGGAACTGTTTAAATCAGTTATCCTTTGCCCTGTTCTAAGTAGATGACAATATATGAGGCAAATTCCAAAAGAAACAGGTTCAGTTCCCATGGTAGTGGATTTTTTCTTCTCAGTAATGCTAAGGTTTTTATGTGATGTTCTTTGCATTATTACTTCCTCTTAGATATGCTTAAAGGAGAAGACCTTGGGCTGTTGCTCCTGTTTGCTGAAAACAGTACCTGCCCAGTGTTATATTACATTGCTGATATAATTAAATTTGAAACAGAATATCCTGCCATTTATTTCACCTGACCAGACACAGTCAGCTAAAACTTAAGTTAGTGAGAAAGGAAAGTCGTGTGACACTGATTTGTTCAAAATCAAATTAGTGAGTAGAAAAGAGTCACAAGCCTTTTCTATTCTCACTAACTTAATTTTCTGACAGCTGCGCCAGGTCTGCAGAACTGAACAGCATCTGGTGCTCTTGTTTAAAATTCATTATGTCAGCAGTTATAAAATGGCTAATTTTTGCCATACAAATATTTGTTTTCTGTTTTTCCCTTACATTGTATGTATGAAGTAGCTGCACCTAATATATTCCTTACTTCATAGCTGTTAATGTGCAGTATTCCTTGCTCTAGACAGTGATATATATGTTTAAACAATATGTGCCTGTGTGCACAAAAGGTACAGCTACATGTGTATGCTTACATCTGTGTCGCTGTTTATTATGCAGATAGCGTCTCATCCTTCACCACTGGGACACTACATATATTCCTCTGCCTCGCTTTTGGTAAAACAGAGGTGTCAAGAGGGGCATTGATGGATTGATTGTGTTAAAAGGTAAGTCACGGAGCTGGGAATCCAATTTGGTGGGGGGAGGAGTATGAACTCTGAGCCCTGACAAAAGCATACCTCTCATTTTCAGATAAATCTGCCGTTTTGCTTTCCTGTTAGGAAAGATATGCATAGGTGGCACTATCATATCAGCAGCCACCCTAGATACTATATGCTCAAAGTGGTGTCAAATTTCCTATGCATCTGCTCTATTATATCTAATTTGTTTAGTACAAATAAAAAATGATCCAAGTGTTTCTAGAGGATCAGGAATAGGCCCATTCTAAATGCCTTTTACTTTTAAGTTTTATTTTATCCAAATTGTGATAGACATGGGCTAGAAAGACATAAGATAAAAACATGAGAGAGCTGTAAGCAGAACAAGAAACAGATAAGGGCTGCGATCATCGAGTAATCAAATTAAAAGCAAAATGGAGAGGAGAAGAGTGAGTGATTGTGAATTTAAGAGAATTAAATAGGAGGAGGGGGGGTACATTGGGAAAAGGGAAAGGTGTGAGAAAGAGAAAGCATATATGTAGTTGTTTATTATCTTTCCACTACATTCTGTTTCCCAAGACAGATGTGAGAATGAGATTTACATCTTGCTGCCACTTTGCTTTCAAAATATTTAAGAAGAAGCAGAAGAGTGAAGGACAAAAGAGAGGAGAAAGAACAGGAGGTGTGAGAATGAGGAAGACAGGTGGTGAGAGGTGAGGGAGGGTTGCGGGAGGAATACTGCATTAGCTGATTATTTCAGCCTGTCACTCTGAAAGCTCATTATCCTGTCCCTCATTGTGATGATACAATAACTTCCACTAGGAAGAGAGCGTGAAGACAGCAGATTAGTCTTTTGTGCCAACAACTGTACTATCCCTACTCTGCCAGAGAGACCTAGCATCTGCACAGTGCCACATAACTCCTACAGTGCCATGAAAAGAACTGAACCCATCCAGTGCTACAAGCAGTGCACAGGCTTTGCAATTCCGCATACCTACTGCAATGCCCTAGAGAGTATGAGATGCTGAATGTGTCAAGCACAGACTTTCCCCCTGCAGTCGTGTAATAAGTATGCAGTGGGTACCTAGAGCACATCAGTCCCTGCAGAACCATGCAGCTTTGCAACATACACACATCGGCACAGTTGTTGGTCTTTGCATGCATCCATTAATTGTTAGCCATGATCCTTGCAGATTTTATTGCAATTAAAAAAATACAGAAGGCAGAATTAAAACCTAGGACAAAACAGGCAAGAGCATGGATAGAGAGAAACAAGCAATTCAAGGGGATTGTGACAAGGGCCAGGCAAGAGGGGATGATTTTACGCAAACCTAAAAAAAAGCTCTTCATGTAACAGTATAGAAATCAGGAAAAAAAAACGAAATGGGGGTGCTGATAATAATAAAAGAGAAAAGAGCACATTGCTCTCTGTTTAGCTTATATTTATATGATTAAATATTATGACAAAGGACAAACCTGGTTTGAGGCAGACAAATATAAACCCCATGGCTCCCAAAGTGACCTGCAAAGTCAGCGCTGAGTTTTTGTCAGCTTAGAATTTAAAATACCATAATAACCCCCTGTATTACAGAGAATCACGCACTTGGGGTTTGCTGCATAAACGTTAAACACAAGCCTCAACAGACAGACATAAAAAGAAACAGACAGCTACATGTAATCTTAACTTCCTGCATTTAAGGGGTTAAGGCGGGTCACACTGGGGCGGGAAGACAGCTTTTCACTTCATCTGCCTTTCTGCTGGCAGTGTACAAAATGTTACTTTTTTTTTTTAATAGATGTCCATTAAATATTTTGACATTATCTTCAAAGTCTTAACCCCTTTGCAGACCAAAAATGTTATTGCTCATAAATATAGATTTGTATATTCGTATATATATGTACATCTATTATATATATAGAGAGAGAGAGCAAGAGATAGAAGGTCCCTTTGTGTTACAGGTTATAAAAGCACAGATGGTCACCTGACAACTTAAATGCCCATGCATTTCCATGCAAATCTTCCCATGCATATTCAGAGACCTGAGGGGCCATCCCCTGGATTTTACGTTGTTTGTGTGGTGGTATCTTTAGGTCCTGAAGTCCATTTGTAGATCAGTGAGAGGGAAAGAGTCAGGACTGACACATAGGAAAGTTCCTGTATTCATCATTTAGAGAAAAATATATTTTATTACTTCATGCCACTGCGTAGAACCTGATTGGCGGCTATAAGCATCACACTTATAATGAAAGCGATGGCAAAGGCGCAGATCAGACTTTTCCTTACGCAGGTCTGTCGAATTTGCTGGTTTGAAGAACCTAGAACAGGTAAGAAATAATTTGGTAGCCTAAAAAACATAGAAGATGGCTGATACAAGTTAAGGCAAAGTCAGTACCCCAAATACGTCTAGCACAGGGAAATCCAGCATGAAGCACTTCAGCTTCAGCTATAGGATGCTAGCAGTTCAACAACAGCGAACAGGGCTTGTGTTTGACTTCCTGCATCTAGCAGATACAATCACAAGTAGCCTTAAGGAAAATCAGTTTGAATGATTCAGCTAACTGTTCTAACGCAGAAGTATTTTTTATAATGAGACACATAAACTATACTTGAAGGCTGGACTCTTCTGCACACTTGCCATGTAGGACACCAGAGGAAGCATTGGGTTATTGGGGCAAACATAAAGACATACTGGAGAATTTCATTATATCACAGATTATAGGTTATATGGATTCATCTTATTTTTAATTTATAATTTTAAAAATGCAAATATGTTGAAATAATGTTTTATGTTCCAGCAGTTTTTAACATTCATTATTTAGAATCTGATATGGTTTGTCCTTGCAGCTTCAATTTTTTCCTTCTGTTTGTTGTAAAATAATCATGAGATCGCCAGTTTATTTTTAAACATGTTCCCTTTTATCGTGTGTGTGTTTTATTTCTTGTAGCAATGGCATCCAACAGAAGCAAAAGCTATGTCTCCAGAGGCCCCTGTCCTGCTCATTGTTAGTATGGGACCAAGAGACAATGTCCCTTTTCCATGCAATGCAATGCTTGTAAGAAATGTGCCACTGCCTCTAAACAAAGAGACACTTACTCTCCATATCGACAGAACAATCCCCTCTTGTTCCCAGGTTTCCGGCCTCCTCTGTCAATATGATATTCTCAATGTCACGCATGGACAGATGCTCACAGAAAGTGTCGTACAACAACCTCTTCAATTCCTCCACTGACAGAGACTGCATGTCACACTGCGAGGACACACCAGGGACATGAAGTTAAATGCAGGAGCAACATCCAACTGAAACATATCTTACATATGCATATCATCAGGCAACAGGCATTTCATCAGTCTAAGCAGATGTTTCATGTGGGACATGTAACATACCATAAACAAGACACTGAAAGGGTATGCCCAAAGCACATAGTAGGTTCATGAATAAGGAACACAGGAGTGACATCTCTGAGTAGAGCACACCTACACAAACAGACACATAGACATAGACCCAAGTAAAGTGATACCCAGACATTTACTCAATATCTTCATCCATATATGGCCAACCTACCTTCCAAAATACAGTGTCAAAGTCAGCACCATGGAACTTGTCTGGGATTCCAGATGTTGTGATCTTTGGTCCCAGTAATGTCACAAACTCTTCAAAATCAACTTGACCATCTCCTAGGACAAGGAAAGAAGAAAATGTGAGCAGGAGGAAAAATATTTCCCTTTTTTAAAGAAAAAGAAGACAGTGACATTATGAATGGAAAGAAGAGGATGCATTAATAAAGGAAGCAACATACAGTAAAGAATAATAGAGAGTAGCATATAGGAGGAAAGGCATATTATAGTGATCCCTTTGGAGGAAGTGGTTGAAAATTTGGAAGGAGCTCTTGATTTTGCTTGTTGCTAAATAAACTTTTTAAGTAATCAGAAATACATTTTATATTTGTATACTTTCAATCCTCTGATGTATATCATGCACTGGCTGCATTGGCAGCTCACCCAAATGTCTACATGTGTAAAGTTTAAATGCCTCAGTTATAATTGGCTCTTGCTGTTTTTCAGCCTGCTTGGTGAAATTTGTGCACTGTACACTACCATTTCATAGACATTTTGTGATAACGTAAAATGTTGTTAGTACAAAACCATGTGTGGAAAAGATATGTTAGTGTGTGAAATATAGAAAGGAACATAAGAACAAGAAGCATTATGTGTGATAAAGGAAGGGTCCCATGTAAAAGTAAAGGGAGAACTGAGGAACTAGGCAAGGAGCACAATGTACTGAAGGAATGGAGCAGAAAATCAGAGAAGAGAGATAATGTAAATATGTACATGGATAATGAGAAGTAAATTGAGGCAGGGTTCACAAGAAAGAGGACAACTGGTTAAGCAGTAACATAAATGTGTCTATCGATAGGAAATATGATTTAGTTAGCTTGCTAATAGGGATAGCAGAGAAGAACTTGTGGCTATATATATAGTACCTGATTGTTAACAACTAGTATAACAACAATAGAGTCTACTTCACAGTGATGAGCAGCACTATTTTATAGGTACAAATGACAGAGTTTGGGCAGAATGGAAAAGCAAGTAAAAGCACCAAAAAGCAAGAGAAAAAACTAAAGGTATACATATACTTTTCTCATGGTATATTTGCATTAAGGGCTAATGAGATGCACCTTATACATAGCCATTAACCAGGAGTATGGTTAGAGAACAGGGGGCCCTTTGGGATGTTTGAAGGCTGGGGATACCAATCTGAAGGAAAACAACAATAATGTAAGTGCAGTGTTCAATGGGTGCAAGGAAGTGTGGTCCATCAGAAATTGAAAGGCCACAAGGTGTGAAAATCCCTTGTGTATTCTGAAAAAATTGAATATATGTCTTTTTCACATCATGTTATCCTAATGTGGGCCACCGCAGTGCTTTGGGCTCAGGGCAAATGATCTCCCTGACCTTCCATAAATCTAGTCTTAAGAGTAAATCTTTACTATTCAGGTCAAAGAATCAGTGTTGAAAATGTAATCAGTGTATAAGTGATCTGTATTGAAATTCATATATTCTTATGTGGAGGAACAAGAATCCCTCAGGTAACTTAGTAATAAATTTCAAAAATTAGAGGCAAGGTTCACTGAACCCACTCCTAAATGTATTTAGCTATTTAACAGGCCTTAGAACCAAACCAGGGTCAAAATCAGTCACAAGTCTCCTTCATAAAACAAAACCCCAAAAAGAAACTAATGGAACCTAATTTTAATTCTAAGTGGATACCAAAAACTGGCATCTTTTAATGCAACAGAATTCGACCTTAACCTATGTGTAAACCATGGGGCAGATTTACTAAGACACGAACGCTCGGAGCGTTCATTCGAATGCTCCAAGCATATTTTCGCCGAATTTTTCGTGTCTTGCGTGACTTTTTCAACACCCGTGTGACTTTTTCGTATGCTTGCGCGACTTTTTCATACACTTGCGTGAAAAAATCGGAAAAGCTTTTCCTGCTGTTAACAATCGTTCGGTACGAAAATTTTGTGACTTTCGGATCGCCAAAACGATATTATCGTGACTAATACGATTTTTTCGTAATCATTTTCGTGATATTTGCTATCTTCAGAAATTTTCGTATCCAATCCGAATTTGTATATAACAGACTAGTGGATTCTAAGGAACAAGCTTAGCACATAATCAAGTTTATCTGGTTGGCAAACCCTATAGAATTAAAAGTAGATTTTTGGATTACCTTTTGCATTCATTGGCTGAACCTTATGAAACAGCAAAAAATCATGGATGTGGAGGTAAGACTCAAATTGAGTAGAACTACAGAATCTGCACAGGGCTGTGGAGTCGGTAGATAAATTCTCCGACTCCGACTCCTCAGTTTCTGATACTCCCGACTCCGACTCCGACTCCGCGACTCCGACTCCTCTGTTTTTAATATGCTAATGCAGTGCTGTCCAACTGGCGGCCCACTTTAAATGGTATCAGTACTGAGATTAACTGCATGGTTCTCACCTCAGATTCAGGCTGTAATCCCTCTGTATTATTTAAACATCTAATCCCCTGTACTGTTCACACTTTTTAATCTATGCATTGTTCACCCCCTGCATTGTTCACACCTCCTGCTCAGGCTGTAATCACCCACATTGTTCGTCTGTTCACACCTCAGACATTGTAAGTACTGCCTGGCCTATGCTGCCTGTGTATAGGCAGCATAGGGAAGGCAGAGTATGGCACATAGGCAGCATAGGGCAGGGAGGGTATGGCACAAATAGGCAGCATAGGGCAGAGAGGGTATTGAACACACAGGCAGCATAGGGCAGGGAGAGTATATGGCACACACAGGCAGCATATGGCAGGCAGAGTATGGCACACACAGGTAGGGTAGGGCAGAGTATGGCACACACAGGCAGGGTAGGGCAGAGTATGGCACACACAGGCAGCATATGACAGGCAGAGTATGGCACACACAGGCAGCATATGGTAGGCAGAGTATGGCACACACAGGCAGGGTAGGGCAGAGTATGGCACACACAGGCAGCATATGGCAGGCAGAGTATGGCACACACAGGCAGGGTAGGGCAGAGTATGGCACACACAGACAGCATATGGCAGGCAGAGTATGGCACACACAGGCAGGGTAGGGCAGATTATGGCACACACAGGCAGAATATGGCAGGGAGAGTATGGCACACACAGGCAGGGTAGGGCAGAGTATGGCACACACAGGCAGCATATGGCAGGCAGAGTATGGCACACACAGGAAGGGCAGGCAGAGTATGGCACACACAGGCAGCATATGGCAGGCAGAGTATGGCAGACACAGGCAGGGCAGGCAGGGTATGGCACACACAGGCAGAATATGGCAGGGAGAGTATGGCAAAGGCACACACAGGCAGCATATGGCAGGGAGAGTATGGCACACACAGGCAGGGTAGGGCAGAGTATGGCACACAGGCAGCATATGGCAGGGAGAGTATGGCACACACAGGCAGGGTAGAGCAGAGTATGGCACACACAGGCAGCATAGGGCAGGCAGAGTATGGCACACACAGGTAGTGTAGGGCAGGCAGAGTGCTGCCTGTGTGTGCCATATACTCTTTCTACCCTATGGTGCCTGTGGGAGGTGAACCTGGCAGGGGTTTGTTCTGGGAGTTTGTTAGCAGTTGGAAATAGCCATTAAATGGTCCCTAAGGTGTGTAATTATATGCTGGGGGTTGCTGTGCTATCCACAGGGGAGGAGGAGTCATATGGATTTTAGGGTGTGTCTTAATATGACATAATATAATTTTTTCACATATGAATGATGGTTGATATCCCTGCAGTGAGGACCAAGCCTTTGGGTTTTTGCTGCACTACCACCATTGTGATAAAATGGGTGTGGTTTGAAGTGGGTGTGGTTTAAAAAGGGGGGAGTGGTCAAAACTGGCTTCCATTAGCGGCCCTCCACCATGTATGCGCGAGAAATTCCGGCCCTCGGCACCGCAGAAGTTGGACAGCACTGTGTATGTATTTTATACATCCAGGAAGGGGCAGGGGGGAAGGGGCACTTAAAACACGACTGAACTGATAAACTGATAGACAATTTTATCTATACTCCTACTTCTAATGATTTCCCTAGAATCCCATAGTCATGTTTAAAGTTTTAGCTAACATTACAGCTGAATTACAGCAGTTTTTCAAATGTTTTAAAGCTTCAGTCTTAAACTATGGACTATCCATTCCCTTCACGTATACAGGTATTTCTAGTTATCAGTGAGAGTTAGGCTGGGTTCCCAGAGGAACCCGACGCAGTGGAGCTGCCGCACCATAACTGTGCGTTACGTCCCATTTAGTGAAGCATACAGTCAATGAAAAGCTTCATGGTCGCTCAACGTGTTCGTTTATGCACTGCGTGCATTGGGCTTTATTCTTATTGCAGAGAAGTAATTAATTATGACTGTTTGTGAATTGGGACATTTAAACTTGCTTTATTTATTTTTTTATTCCCATTTAAATTTAGTAGGAGTCGGAGTCGGAGTCGGTTCATTTTTTGCCGACTCCGACTCCAGGTACCCAAAATTGCCTCCGACTCCGACTCCTCGACTCCGACTCCTCGACTCCGACTCCGACTCCACAGCCCTGAATCTGCAGGCAGCTCTGCATAAATGGTTCATTTCGATGAATGAGATATAGCAATCAGACTTTAATGGCAATTAACAACATAAATAACATAAATTAGGTTTCACATATTGTTCACTTGGGTTACATTGTCAAATATTCTGCATAATTTCTAGGAAGCTGGATATTTTTACTGAAAAATAGCTGTTTTTTCATTTGCAGGGCTGTTTGGGATATATCATAAATATTTATTATCTAAGGCTTCATTGAACAGCATAAATCATGTTAGAATTTGTTTAGAGAATAGATATATCTTAATGCCCTAAAGAACTAATAGCAAAGATACCACAATTAAGAACAAGAACGTCTCCTTCAATTAATCTTATTAGCAGTGCCTACATAATTATCCTAATTTCCACACATGACACAATAATGGCATGAAATAAACTGTCTGAGAAAGAAGTCCAATACATATTTATATTTAGTACAAGGGCAGGGAAAGAAACAAGCAGTTTCTCTGCCAGTGCCATTTTGCAGGGTCTGTATTGGCTAAAACAATTCCAGATGTTTAATGACCATTGAAAAAATAATGAATAAACTCTATTTACAGATTTTATTTTAACCTGTGTTATCAGCCTACTTATCACTCCTCTGTGAAACATCCATTTATAACATGCTGAGAAGAACATCTTTAACATCTTTTATTCAAACTGCTTGACCTATATAATGTTTTGCTGCAAAAACATCCTATTTGGAATAAAAACTGTTTTTCAGTTGTTATGGTCCCACTCGCTTGCTATTTTTGCTTTCTAACATTCTTGCACCAACCAGAAACACAAAACAGGAAGGCAATACCATAAAATAAAAAGTAGACAAGTTGCCAGTTGTCTTTATGTCCATTTAAAGCTGAGCTTTCCCTAACCATTCTGCAGTCCAGTCCTGTATCCCTGCTGGTACATTTCCAAGGTACATGAAGTTTCTGCTTTTTTTCATATACTGATTTTATGATTAAGTCTTCTTTGTATTTCATTTTTTGTTACCTGTTAAATCATTTGTAACATTTAAAAATTCAATCTAAGTGATATAAATAGCCTAACCTTTTCTTATAAAAGTACACAAAATCTAAATAACAGTTAAAAAATCACAGGCAAAGTCTTAATCCACTAATAAAGTTTTTTTTATAAGGTAGATTGTTTACAGTACTAAAGGATCCTTCATATCTTTCAGGCAGTAAACCTTCTTGAAGAATTTGCATGCTTTGAATTGGTTTGTGAGTCTAGGAGACGCATCCTTACAACTTTAGTGGATAAGGAAAAGTTTCAATGGAGAATTGGAGAATTTTCTTCCCACATGCAGGGTCATTGCTCCCTATTTTTGGGTTACTTAGACATGTGAAACTGCTGTGTTTTAAATATATTAGTAATATAAGCAGTAGACATTTTTCCTGTCTTGCATGTATTTTATGTTGTATATTGATATATTGACATATATTTATATGTAGAGAGTAAAATTATACTCACCAAAATGTATATTTTTCCCTACTTTTTTAAAGCAATAATAACATATACCCTTGTGTCTAAAGAGGAGTACTCAGGTTTGCCAAAGTATGTGTGGTTTTTCCTGGCACACTGCAAATAAATGGTGTCTGTCTTACCAAAGCTGAAGCTAGAGAGTTGTTGAAAAGGTCTTTCAGATGTTTGGCCTGCAAAAGATGCTAAAAAGACTGAATGGCTTTGAACTTCTCTGACATGAACATCGATTAGGCATTGAAAATGCCTTGAGTTGCAAACTTGTCTTCATTAGGATCACAGTCTGAAAGTAAAACAACTGTGGTCAATACTGTCCATATCAATAGATTAAAGGGAAAGCTCTAAGGTAGACTGAACTTATGAAGCCAATACCTCAGCTGCAATCTTATCTTCATACTCAAAATGATTTTGTTTTTTAATTTCATGCCAGCTGTGGTTATATCAAATGGAAGGACCTCGAAATAAAGATGATAAGTATCTTCACAACTATGTAGAGAAACTTTCTGTAAACTTGGCCTAAGACTTGTAAAAATAAATGTCTGTTTTAAATTCAAGAGTATACATATGGTATACACAAATGTGATGTATTTTTAAACTCATGACCTGATTAACAACCTTCAAGTCTATTATTGTATAAAAACTAAAATTTGTTTTGGGAAATCTTAAATGTGTGTTCTGCAGTATTTTCTAGGAAGGAACAGGACCCAGAAATTTTTGAAGAAAGTCTGTTATATTTTACTCAGTGCTAATTCCACATGCTAAAGAGCCCATTTGTCAGGAATCACTTCATACCATTGCCAAAGGAAGGAACTTAACTTTTCACTTATTTCTGGCTTTGAGACACCGGAGGTCTACTTTCGTATAACTGATTTTCCTCTACCCTTGTCCAGCGCTAAAGAAGAAAAAGTGTTTAAGTAATGTTAAAAGGAACTATTCTCTGATCTTTTCTTGTATTTCTGAGTGTTAGGACTGTTATGTGAGGTTACTGACAAGGCATGAGTTAATGGGCTTGCATGCATGGCAGGTGTTAACAAGCACAGGGAGGAGTAGCCTATCAGCAGTGAACATAGGTTTTGTAAGCTCAGGCAATGCATACATCAGCAATGCCAGTTCAATGTGGCTTTAGTGTGATCAAGTACAGAGCTCTCTGAGTGTTCTTAAATGCTAGTTTAAGTGAATCCCTGCAACCTAGTCTTGTGTGTTCTACTTAGGCAGGGATCCTCAACATTGTATACCTGTGAGCCTCATTCAAATGGGAAAAGTTTTGAAGAGAAACACAAACATGAAAAAAGTTCCTGGAGGTGCCAAAAGTTACTGGAGGTTGCCCCTGAACTGCACTCATTCCTGCACAGATTGAATATTCCACCCTAAGTATACCCACTGCTTGTTCCTCTTGTGCCTCAGTGTTTACCCACATGGTTTGGGTCGCCTGGTGTTCTGCTACAGGCAAACTGGTAGGACTGAGTGATTCTCCTTAAGAGCTGTTACACTACTCTCTTACAGCCCCTAAGTCTGCCACAATTGTTGCCTTAACTAACTTAAAAGTTGCTACATAAGTTGTAAGACTGAGATGCTGACTTAGTTTCAGAAGGATTTCTTTTAAGCAAAAAAAAAAGGAACCTTCCTCTCATCTTCTAGAGATGTGCTTAGATTCTATATATTTGCTCACATCATTTTAAGATACAAACTGGTTTGAAGATTCTAAAACACAAGCTCAAAGTCAAATCAGTTGTGCAGTATCTTAGCATGGTGAGCTCTTCTAACAGCTGTATCAAAAGCCACTGACATAACTTTGTTAAAATCGGCTGTAGTATTTTCTTTTAGTACTTTTTCCCATTTACAATTTAAGACTTGTTTATCAATACAAGTGAAATGTACAAAGAACAGAAACACACAAAAATCACCATGCTTTTGCATGCAATTCATTCTTCCCAATTTCAGCACAATAGTATGTACCCCCAAAATACAGTGCACACTAACCTTTGGTAAAGAACACACAAACTGCAGTTTCCAGGATCCATTTTGGGATTCACCTGAATGCAAGCATTTTTTGCAGGATTTGGATTTGGAGAATCCATAGTGTCCAGCTGAATCAGTATTTGGTCAAAATACTGACTTGCACCAAATCTGGTGCATCCCTAGTGATCATTTCCAGTAAGAGGCAATAGTGACTTCAATATATGATTAAATAGGTACATTTCTTAAAGCTCTCTAAGACAACATTTGTTCTCTCTCCCCCATACAACAATCATAACATTCCAGAAATGTCTGTTACAGTGAACAATTGCACCCCATCTCCCCAGGCCTGGTGCCTTGGGGTTATCCTTGATTCTGCACTGTATTTCTCTCCTACACTGTACTTCACTAAATCATTCCACTTACACCTAAGAAATACTTCCAAAATATGATCATCTATCACAAAAGATGCTGCCAAAATTCTAAATTATATGGAACAAGGGAAAGTTGTTCTCACCACTAAATTTTTAACCATTCATGGGGATGCAATGAGGCTGTGACCACAAAATTCATACAGACAGCAACAAGAGGTCCTCTGTACTCACCCATCATCAATATATATAGGGCATTAAGACATTCTGTGTAGCTACCAAGAAATGCCCTCCCCTTTAAGCAAAACAGGGTTTGTTTGTCCATATATTGCAATATACCGTACTTCAAGCTGGCCAACTACGTCAAAATGATGCCAGGTTTGGTCAGTCCTACACTCACTTTTATCTGATTCATTAAGAATTCTACCGCTGCCATATGTATTTAACAAAGGAACTTAGTTTTACCTGCAACTTACTTGATAATGGGTTGGAGAGAACCTTTTGTTGCTGTCTATATGCATTTTGCAACATTGCACCCCTGCCTAATGGCTAATAATTTAGTGGTGAGCACAACTTTCCCTTGTTTGCTGTAGTTTATACAGGAGCAGTGGCCAGCTCCATGTTGTAACTCCCACTCTTACCAACTACAGTCAGGTGGTCCCAATGGAGCCAATAAAAGGGCAACCATTTGGGGATTTTAACCTTGAGAAATTGAAAGAGGGACAAAAATAAATTTTTGGCCGCACCCATTTTTGTGACCAAACCTCCTAAATACTACTCCCATTTTACAAAATTTGTCAGGTTATGTAAAGTTTGAGCACATTTCTGGGGGTGTTGGGGTCTTGTTTTATGTGTTATTACAGTTTTGCTAATAAAGGTGAAATTCCCCTTTAAGATGCAAGTTCCCCCAAGAGACCTGTTTATTTATTAGTTACAATTGTATCTAAGTGTTGACTGTTAAGAATTCTGGGCTCTCTGCTAAAAGCATACTTGTTTAATTGAGTTTGAGAAACTTGGTATCTACTTTGACATTCAGTGCAGGACATCAAAGGGAATCGAGAGACTTTGCAACAAGAATCCGGGACTGCGGGCTGAGCTGTTAAAATAGGGGCTGTCCCGTGAAAATCTGGACAGTTGGGGGGTATGCAGTTGTTTGTTTGTTACAGGTGGGGAATTTAAGGCAGAATGATGGTCCAGGGGCTCCCAAGTTGAGGGGTCTGCTGAACAGTAGTTATGCCACTGTCCCATTTAAACCATGCCCACTCTAGCCATAGCCAGATATTTAAAAAAGTGACATTGCTTTGTGCATATATTTCCCCAGAGAGGGTAACTTTTTTTCCCCCAGTGCTCATATGGTAACATATCATCCTCATATTGTAACTGGCCAGTTGAAACATCTAATTTAGAAATGGTCCATCTCCCCTACTTCCTACAGAGCTCACTACACTAGAAATTTTATTACAAGGTCAGTTGGGGGTGATATTTTTCCCTGGGACAGTATTCCACTGGACCTTGGATCAAGGTTCTAAAATGGGAACCTTACTTTTTTTCCTACTCTATGTGTTTCAGAACTAGGATGTGTTTCAGAACTAGGTTGCAGCCAGAACTTGATTGTTTTAGGGTCTGTCACTACCAACCCCACAGATGTCACAGATTTGCCTCTGGTGTCATGATTCAGACATCACTGACCTGGCTTCTGACATCATTACCCTTTGGGGCTGATTTACTAACCCACGAATCCGACCCGAATTGGAAAAGTTCCGACTTGAAAACGAACATTTTGCGACTTTTTCGTATGTTTTGCGATTTTTTCGGATTCTGTACGAATTTTTCGTTACCAATACGATTTTTACGTAAAAACGCGAGTTTTTCGTATCCATTACGAAAGTTGCGTAAAAAGTTGCGCATTTTGCGTAGCGTTAAAACTTACGCGAAAAGTTGCGCATTTTTCGTAGCGTTAAAACTTAACGCTACGAAAAATGCGCAACTTTTCGCGTAAGTTTTTATGCAAAAATCGTATTGGATCCGAAAAATTCGTAAAGAATCCGAAAAAATCGCAAAACATACGAAAAAATCGCAAAGTACCGATCATTACGAAAAAAACGCAATCGGACTCCATTCGACCCGTTCGTGGGTAAGTAAATCAGCCCCTTTGTCTTTGTCCATTTTATACAACCATCAAGGGTGGCAACTCAAGTATGTATATTTACATTCTACTTATACTAGCATACATTACTAAATACTATATTGGCTAATTGAACCACTTATACTGTACATGCTTAACGTCAGGTAATTTAAATGTGCTCATGTACTTAGAAATGAAAATCTGTAAAAAAAAAAAAAATATACATATAAATATATATAATATATGGAGCTTGTTTTAATTTATTTTTTGAATAAATGAACATGTATTGTCATATATCATTTTCCCAGTTTCACACAACTACTCTCAGCCATGGTGAAATTAGAAGCCAAAAAGGAAAACAGAACATAAGAGCTGGCATTAATTTCCCTAGATGCATTTGCTAAATGGAAATCTGTCTCCTGCTGGCTCACCTGTCCTAAGAGATAGACATTGAATAATTACTTCTTCCATCAGTGGAATTCTGGGAAAGAGGAACAAGACTTATTTCCTAACAGTGCACTACTCCTCAGTGAGGTAGTAAGGAATAATTTGGAGTGGGGTTGACTGTAAGATGGCAATAGGTTATTAACTGCGGCATATTGGTTAATCACATCCAAGTCAGAGTAAATAACAGGACTAAACCGAAGGGCCTTTTATATTGTGAAATCATCTCAACACTAAACAATTCATCCAATTACCTCTAGGGAAGGAAAAAGAAGTTTGTGAATCTGCTGTTTCATTTTGGTGTTCTACTGCTAATGAAAGCTGTTTTTCCTTTTTGAGCTGTTTGGTGAAGGAAAACTGCCTTTATTTAATGCATACTGCTGGGGGCTCAAACAAAAGCCATTTTTCTTAAAAAACTTTTGGTTTCCAGAAAATGGCTCTGCACAGACCTACCATACCAGCTAAAAGCTGTCTTTGCATTTGAAGGGTCCAAGAACAAAAAAAGGTGCCTAAGTCTGTTTCCTTCAGATTGTAATCCACTAAACCCAATGTCATTCTCCTGAAATGGCAACATAATGATATAACTAAAACCTATAAACAGGGAAAAGTTAAGGGCTCAGCCCCATGAAGGGTCAAAAACACATAGTAGACACACCACACCAGTACTTATCAAAGAAAACATATTTTTAATCAAGGTAAATATCGCTGTATTCTATTATTACATTCTAAGTAGATCACATCCACTGTCATCCCAGAGTCTAGCTTCTTGCTCATCTTTTACGCATAAATCTATACTCAAAATATTCATAGTATTGTGATTTGAAATATATTCCAGTTACTTTTAGCCCTAAAAAATGCTCCAACAATCACTGTCAAACTAACAAGCCTATAGATTTAGGCACAGGGACTGCTCCCTTTTTGAATAACATGGAATCTTGATTTTCATCATAATGAACTAGAAAAAGAGTCAGATATCAGCAATATAATGTATAACTTTTCAGTAGGCCTCTGAATGTTTTAAGTTTGTTTCCTCTGAACTTCCTTTGACATGCAAGCAAAAAGGAGGCTCCGCAACTGTTGATTTATAAGGGCTGTGACAGACGGGGAGATTCGGGGAGATTAATCTCCCCGAAATGCCATCCCACCGGCTAGAATGTAAATCGCCGGTGGGATGGTATACGCGGCGCATCGATTTGCCGAAATTGGCGAAGTTGCCTTGAGAGGAAACTTCGGCGATTTCGGCGCAGCGGGGGGGAGCGCAAGCCATCCCACCAACGATTTACATTCTAGCCGGTGGGATGGCATTTAGGGGAGACTAGTCGCCCGCGACAAGGGAGATTTGTCGCCCACGACAAGGGAGATTTGTCGCGTGGCGACCAATCTCCCCGTCTGTCACAGTTTTAAGAATGTAAACTATGGTAGAAAGTGTGCAAACCAAGTCATGCTTGGAGCACTTGTTTTATTATTATGGTGTATTTATTATTATGCTAAGTGTTTTCTGGGGGCATTATCTTGGTGAATGTAAAAACACAAATTTGACCTCTCCTTCCCCTCTGCTCTGTATCTGTGCCCATTAACAGTACTGGAATGCTTCTCGCAGTGTACTCAGGAAGCAGATTTCAGATACAAAACATTCAAAAGCACATGTTCAGGTCAAAATTCACTTCATGTGTGCACTGACAGATTCCAGTCCCATCAATGCGCATAAATATGGAAGGGGGGTTGTCAAATGTAATTTTTTTTATTAGCCTTACTAGTATTGCTGCAGGTATCTGCGCTCAGAAACACACCCCTAGAATAGAGAGCTAACTGTAGTCAGTGACTGTTAGTCAGTGCTGTATTAGTGAGGGTTGGGAGGCACGTGGGCATCCCAAAACCTCCTCCTAACTTGCGAGTCATTCTAAAACACAAGTTTGGGAGTGGCTAGAGCAGGGGGCTCAAACTCAATTTACCTGGGGGCCGCAGGAGGCAAAGTCAGGATGAGGCTGGGCCGCATAAGGGATTTCACAAAAAAATGGCTTTCAAGGGATAATGCAAGGCACGGCGGGCGGGAGCTGCTGATTGCGGAAATGACGTTATGCCATCATAAGTTATTATGGGAAGACGTTCTGTGTGCACAATTAGCTCCTTAGCAGCTAATTGTGCACACAGAACGTCTTCCCATAATAACTGTTATGATGGCATAACGTCATTTCCGCAATCAGCAGCTCCCGCCCGCCACGCCTTGCATTATCCCTTGAATCGCAATAAAAATCGCGATCCATTCATTGCTTTTGAGAAGGCGTTGGTGCGGGCCACAAAATATTGTACCGAGGGCCGCAAATGGCCCGCGGGCCGCGAGTTTGAGACCCCTGGGCTAGAGAATCTACTCCTCGCACTGGATTGGGAACTGGCCCAAGGAGCAAAGGGCAGCTTACTCCAGAGCTGTACAATCTGATTCTGCTCTCTACTCCTTGTGCCGAATTTTCAGTCTAGCACAATCTGTAGAAAGCAGCTCATCCCAGGGCACAGATGCAGTATGGACAGGGCTCAGTCCTCCTGGTGCTGCGCTTTGCTCCTCATGATATATTTTTCAATTCAGCACAATAGCAGAGCGCAGTTCTCTGTCCCTTTCCATCTAGAACAAGGTGAAAAGTGCAGTTTACTCCTAGGCACAAGTGCTCCTTAGATGAGCAATAAGTTGCATGCTTTTGCACCCCTTAGTACTCTAGCATTTACGCCTCATGGTAAAGTAAATTATGCCTCCCATGTATTAAGAATCCTTTGTGGTATACAACAGGAAGCCTTCCAAAAGATGGACGTGGCATGGGAGAAATCTTGCACCACTAAATTTAAAGATTTAGAGGAAGGGTAATTTGCTTAAGTTAATGGGCAGGTAAGTGGAGGCACTCATTAAGGGCCGTGACACATGGGGAGATTAGTTGTGTTGCGACACCGGAGATTTGTAGCAGATACTTGCAGCGACACAATTTGCCGTAGCCGGCGAAGTTTCCTCTCAAGGCAACTTTGGCAAATCTCTGCGCCGCGTATGCCATCCCACCAGTGATTTACATTCTAGCTGGTGGGATGGCATTGCGGGGATATTAGTCACCCCTGCGACAATGGAGATTTGTCGTGTTGTGACTAATCTCCCTGTGTGTCACGGCCCTAATACATTGCTAAGTAATGCAGTCAGAGCTGTATTCTAGGGGCATGCAGCCCTGCGGCAATAGAGCTAAAACAAAACGCATTGTGCAAAGTAAAAAAAATGGCCCATAGCGGACTTGTTCTGCTCTTTCCGCACTGCATTATGCATGCAGTGCATGGTGTTTACATTTATATTATATTTAAGTGAATAGGCTTGTGCACAAGTAAGAATGCTGTCAGCATGGTGTTAGTAAGTTAGCTGGGTATCAAGAAACCCACTATCCTTTACAATGCAGAAGATGATTCCTCTTGGGTGCCAACTTGTGGTTGCCAATCATATCTGACTCTGCCCTATATAAACCTTTGTAAACCCAAGTCTCAGCGCCTACTTTGCCCTGTTCCTGTCTCCACACCTGCTCTGTTTAGACCTATTTTCTTCAAAATGATTACTTATGCATTTGTCCTGCAGTACAACCTGTTACAAGTTCCAAGTTGTGTCTTTTGTCTTAAAATAGAACAGCTCTAACAGATATTATGTGATGGTATCTCTCAATAGGTTGTGTGCAAGGATTTATGAGGATTGTTCAAACAGTTGATTCTTTTTCACTACATCCTATCACATAAGACATGCTTTCCACTCAGTTACTTCTCTTGTTACCCTCTTATTGACGACTAAGAAGAGATTAGCAATGTTATAGCAAGAAGGAGGTGTAGAATGGATAAGTTTTCTACTCCAAAATGGCAATTGGACTAGTCCATGGGTCACTATTGTATAATAAGTAATAACAGGAATAGCCAGGCATTTTCTTGCTTATAAAAATGAAGCCAACCCTTTCTGAAAACTAACTACAGAATCTACAAGTAAAATGACTTCAAAGACAAAATTTCTAATTTTGTAAAAAAAACAAAACAAACCTCCTTGAAATCTCAAGGAATGCCCTCATATACTCTGGACATATCTGGTTGTAAATAAGGAAGGACATTTTCTCCAATGTAGTCAATATCGCTTTGATTTATATAAAGTGATTTTATGCATTAAGTGCTAAAACCTTCCACTGCCATTATTATTTTTGTCACAGCTCTCTAAAAAGTGCCCTAGTGCTGCAGACTGGTAGTGCTTTCCGCAGCTAAATCATGTACGATGCTCACATCAGAGGTTTTTTGTTCAAGTCAATGTAAGGGAATCTAAATTCATCTATATAAGCAGAGTGTAGATTTTATCATCTAAAGACTCCTTCTTTCCTGCAGGTTTACAATCAGAAAGGCACTCTGATCCTCCGAACAGAAGGTTGTTGGTAGGAGGTTCAGACTGGGATACAAAATAACATTTCACTGCATAGAGACGCAAAGAGTTACCACCAGCCTAATAAATACTGGCTCGCTATGGCATGTCATAAAAGCCCCTCTGGCATTTGCCAGAATCCACAGATTGCCAGTGTGGGCCTGGTTGGCAGTGGTACTCCTCTCTGCTAAGCATTCAGATATGACTACAGTGGCAGAAATGCCTATACTATTCTATCTGGCTGACTCTTTGTGTTTAGTAGAGGTTCCACTAGCTCTCGCTAAGTCTTATAGTCAGCTGTGGACCCCAAGATTTGCTTCAGAATCAACGAGGTAACAAATGTAGAGAAAGCTATTTTAAGAAGTTTTATGGTGGTTCACTCTATAGCTTAGTGACACATTTATAAGTCCTGATTCACACATTGAGATTCCACCATCCATCTTATATTTTTCTGCAGTATCACTGGTATATAATGATGCCGTAAACAATAGCCACAAAAGATACAAAATCTAAAATATTCATCAGAAATCTAAGCAACACCCTTAATTAAACTCACAGCCTGCAAAATGATGATTAGCATAAGGCCAGTTCTCATACAAAATCCAGAGTATGTGCTTTTTCCAGAAGGACACATATAAAGTGTTTTCAGACCTTACCATCCATGTCCAGTCGCTGTATAATGACTTCTAGTTCTACTTCATTTGGCATATACCCCAGAGATCTCATTGCTGTTCCCAGCTCTTGTTTGGAGATGAATCCATTTCCATCTCGGTCAAACACCTTGAAGGCCTCCCGAATCTCTATACAGAAAGGAAAATAGATTATAACTTCTTCTCTTCTAATGTTACTCAGCATTACATTGCATCATAAATGAACAATAATGTGTGTCTCTGACATGTTCATGCACCTATTCACATAATTATAACCTTTGGGTTATTATTGTATTAGCGCTGTTAGTCATAGTGTGAGGTTCAGTGAGTGTGAATGAACAAATCTTAAGTATGGTACAAGGGCTGCAGGGTGCAAGGAAATCATTTGTAAATCTATTGTAATAAAACAGTGTGTTTTAAGCTGTAATCATGCAAAACAGGAACAGGATAAACTTATACCTATCTTTGCATGAATTATACACAGATACCAGTATGGTTTATAGTAAGACACTAAGGGGCCGATTTACTAAAGTCTGAAAAAACGATTATTATCACTTCTTATTTTTTGAGCGTTAACGATCGATTCACTAAAAGGACACTTGTCATAATTAAGAAGCGATGTTCATGTCGTTATTTATCTGGTGATGACAGATTTGCAAGCCATATTTTAACGCATGCGATATATTCCGCTGCATGCAATATATTCCGCCGCACACAATATTAGCGCGCAATATTCTGCACATAAGTGTTACTCGTCGCATACCACATGAATTTTGTGCAGGTCCGCTGTGAGTGTTGAGATGAAGAATGTGGAAGGTGCAGCTGCGCAATTATTGCCTGTGGAGCGGCAAAAAAAACCCATCCTTACCACCGCCTGTCAGAAGCAAAGGTAGACAATCCTCAGTTTCTACCATTCCAAGTAATATTGTTTGCTAATTTTGGAGGACATGTGTTTTGTGTCAGGCTTGTGCAATGGCATAAAGAGGGAATGTCCATGTATATTGCAGGTGTTTCAATTACAGAAATGCAGTGTATTGGTAATAAGATAGGTGTGTTATTGGACAAGTGTGTCTTGCTGGGTTAGGTGCAGTCAGTTCATCTTGTACTTTTGGCCAGTCAATCTTTTAAACTTTTTTTTGCCCTTGCACTCTGTAAACATTTTACCTTTTTTTGCTCATTTGGAATGAATCAATGTCCACAAATACATTTTTGAAAATCAACTTTGCAATGTTGTAAAATAAATGAAAAACATTATTGTCCATGAAGTTTTAATGTCATCATAAACATCATTCAAAACCTTGAATTAACATTTATTTTTTTTAAATAAAGGTGGAAAACGTCACTCGGCTGGACAGTCAGCAAGTCCGCTACGCATGCAACACCAACAGTCTCCTGAAATGCAAAAAAGAATGTTTAGTGCTGATGATAATGCATGACAGTCTGGTCAAATTTTAAGTGATGTTTCTCTTTTTTCTGATAATGATGACAATGACCCCTCCGAATATCCCCAACAACCACTTGTTAAACATAAGGCCAAAACCCCAATATCTAATCGTTTCCACAAGTCACTCATTAACTATCACAAGTCTCTCATGAAAAAAATGCACGTTGCACACCTTGATTTGTGTGTCGCCACAGCTTACAACGACAGTCAGGTACGACAAACCTCATATGAGGCAGCTATGTTAAATCTGCATGAGCAACACTTAAAGGAAATGTAACACTAAATTTTTTTAAGTAAAAAGGCTATTCTACCCTGCACCAATAACTGCCCTATCCTGCAAACCACTTAGTATTTTAAATGCTTTAATAGAAAAAACTTGGCATCCTGTCAATTGAACTACTGCGATAAGGCGAAGTTAGGAGCTGCATCCACTATGCGATGATCGATTGATCGAGCCTAGCCTTTTTCCTGTATAGGAAGGAGTCAGGCTAGGCACGATCAATCGATCGTTGCAAAGTGGATGCAGCTCCTTCCTTCACCTTATCGCCATAGTTCAATTGACAGGAAGCCAAGTTTTAACAGGTATTTTCTATTAAAGCATTTAAAATACTAAGTGGTTTGCAGGATAGGGCAGTTATTGATGCAGGGTAGAATAGCTTTTTTACTTAAAAATTTTTAGTTTTACTTTTCCTTTAAAGGTCCAGGAAAAAAAAATTGCTTTGTTGGAAAAACAAAATGCCCTTTTAGAGAACATGAGTAATTCACAACAGGAATTGAACAAAAACTTGCCAAGTGTTCTAGATACCAATCGAACAGTATTGTTTGAGATGTTAAAGATTGTAGGTACTTACAGGCAAAGTAATTGTTTACGATATCTCCCCGCCTCTGTCATCTGCACTTTGGACAGGATGTATGGAATGAATTGGGTCATCCAGGTCCTCAGCCACAAACACAGGTAATCCATGCCGTTAGCTAGATTGTGCAGTACAGCACAGACTACTACTATTTGTGCAACTTTAGTGGGGCTGTACATCAAGCTTCCTCCCGACTTGTCCAGACATCGGAAGCAGCTTTTTAGAACCCCAAACGTTCTCTCGATAACAGACCGCGCTCTGACATGTGCTTCATTGAAAGCACATTCGGCCCTTGTATGCGACCTGGGTATGGGGGTCATTAGCCACCTAGAACAAGGGTAGCCAGCATCTCCTGAAATAAAATAAGATGGAATAAGTTGCTGAAATCAAATAAGCTGCTTACACTCTCCCACTGTCAAAAGAGGACCCGCTTGCAACAGATGTGACAGTGTGAGACTGATAGCTGACACCACAAGTACCTGCTTTGACTCTCCCACTGTCAAAAGAGGGCCCTTTTGCAATTGCAAACCATGCTTATGGCAGGCGGACCCTGGTTTGACAGTGGGAGACAGAAAGCAAATGTGGGAAAGTTGTGCTAGACATGACACAAATACTTACCTAAAAGCCACCCGTGAGGCATTTGTCCACTTTGAAAATCAGCATAAAGTCCGGACTGCTTCAGTATGTAAGCATCATGTGATTAGCCTGGAAATCCGGACACAATGATCCCGATGTTCATGCTACAGTCACAGACCACTTGGATGTTTAGGGAATGGTTACTTTTTCTGTTCTGAAAAATATGCTTCTTGTCTAGGGGGGAAATTAATGCCACGTGGGTGCAATCTATGGCACCTAACACATTGGGGATGCCACTTACACCATAGAACTGTCTTTTTGAACCCCCTGGCCCCCGACGGAAAAATTCAGACTACTTACTAAACTATGTTTACTACCTATATCTCATCATAAAGCTTTGGTACTCTACGATATTGTAACTATGTTTGTATATACGGTGATATTTGGAAAGTAGCCTGTATGTCTTTTGCTTTTTCAAAAAAAAATAAATATTGAAATATAGAACTGTCTTTTGATGGTGTTCCACTCATTTCTATTGGTGGGAAAGGAGATATAATTGGCAGACACTGAACGTATTGCATCCAGGACCTGGCCATGGCACCGTGAGAATGTGGGATGTGACACTCCCCCATAGATCCCTTCTGAAAACTTCCCATGGCAAAAAAATGAAGGGAGCACAGAAGTTTGACTATGCCAGGAACAGCGTGGCTTCTGCGTGCAAGTGGCTGCAGGTAAGGCTCCAGTACCTCATACAGGCTAAAGGTTGCTTCTCTATTTAACCTATAGCGCCTCACTATTTCCTCCTCTGTTAATCCCTCTAGAGTTGATCTTTCCCTGAAAACTCTAGGATGCATCACTCTAGGACGTTCACATACTTGATCCTCTTCTTCCCAATCCATCAAAAATCCGACTGCAAACTCCATCTTGTCTTCACAAACGCTCATGAATAACAATGTTCTTTGAGTAACGCCTACTCCAAGTAGGTGTTAATTTAGCACAGATTATCGCGATATTTTACGCGTTTAACGCTTCATATGCATTTGTGAATCATGCGTTAGTATTATTTCTATTCTATAATTACCGCAATGCGATGCACATGCGATATGAGTGGGAACGCATGTGAAATTACTTTGATGAATCGGTACTTAATTATCGCACACTTTTTAACGCAAAAAACTATAGTGAATCGATCTTTAGCAAATCGGCCCCTAACTGTTTTAGAGGAGCAAGAGTGTTGCTTGTCATTTCAGATACAATTTTGAGAGAATGTGCCCTATTCCAAGTAATCCGTTCCTCTTTTCAAATAGACCTCATTGCACCATATGTTTCTTTATATCTCCTGCTCTCTGCACATGGCAAATCTTATCTGTCGCTTTCTTTATCTTAAATCTTTCTTTTTAATGTTTTAGCATTGGTTATTAAAAATTCCTTTAGAATCAGAATAAGCAAATTATCAGAATGTCCTCTATATCCTCTAATCCAGATTTGATTCATATGATTCATATGACTGACAATTGTCCCATATTGGCAAGTTTTCCAAATAAAAAAGTGACTGTTCTAGTAGCACCTATATTTCCACTACAATATATCATCATTTATTGCCACTGTGTATAATACTGTGTGGATTTATTCAATTAAACAATACATACAGCTGAAAAACACCCATGTCATAAGGTGATGGTATGTTACATAGTTACATAGTTACATAGGGTTGAAAAAAGACCAGTGTCCATCAAGTTCAACCCATCCAAGTAAACCCAGCACACTTAACCCACACCTACCAATCTATACACTCACATACATACACTATATATACAACCACTAGTACTAACTGTAGATATTAGTATCACAATAGCCTTGGATATTCTGATTGATCAAGAACTCATCCAGGCCCCTCTTAAAGGCATTAACAGAATCTGCCATTACCACATCACTAGGAAGGGCATTCCATAACCTCACTGCCCTCACCGTGAAAAACCACCTACGCTGCTTCAAATGGAAGCTCCTTTCCTCTAATCTAAAGGGGTGACCTCTGGTGCGCTGATTGTTTTTATGGGAAAAAAGAACATCCCCCAACTGCCTATAATCCCCTCTAATGTACTTGTACAGAGTAATCATGTCCCCTCGCAAGCGCCTCTTTTCCAGAGAAAACAACCCCAACCTCGACAGTCTCACCTCATAGTTTAAATCTTCCATCCCCTTAACCAGTTTAGTTGCACGTCTCTGCACTTTCTCCAGCTCATTAATATCCTTCTTAAAGGAACAGTAACACTAAAAAATAAAAATGTTTTAAAATAATTAAAATATAATGTACTGTTGTCCTGCACTGGTAAAAGTTGTGTGTTTGCTTCAGAAAGACTACTGTAGTTAATAGAAATAGCTGTTGTGTAGGCATGGGGGCAGCCATTTAAATTGAAAAAAGGAGAAAAGGCACAGGTTACATAAGAAGATAACAGATAACTGTGTAGAATACAATGGTAATCTATGCTACTTATCTGTTATCTGCTTAGTAACCTGTGCCTTTTCTCCTTTTTTAAATTTAAATGGCTGCCCCCATGGCTACACAGCAGGGTATTTATATAAACTGTAGTAGTGTTTAAGAAGCAAACAGACAACTTTTACCAGTGCAGGGCAATAGTACATAATATATTAATTATTTTTATACACTTTCATTTTTTGGTGTTACTGTTCCTTTAAGGACTGGAGCCCAAAATTGCACTGCATACTCAAGGTGAGGCCTTACCAGGGACCTATAAAGGGGCAAAATTATGTTCTCATCCCTTGAGTCAATGCCCTTTTTTATACAAGACAGCACTTTATTTGCTTTAGTAGCCACAGAATGACACTGCCTGGCATTAGACAACTTGTGATCTACAAAAACCCCTAGATCCTTCTCCATTAAGGAAACCCCCAACACACTACCATTCAGTAGATAGTTTGCGTTTATATTATTTCTACCAAAGTGCATAACTTTGCACTTATCAACATTGAACCTCATTTTCCAGTTTGCTGCCCAGTTATCTAATTTTGTCAAATCGCTCTGCAAAGCGGCAGCATCCTGCATGGAACTTATAGTTTTGCACAATTTAGTGTCATCAGCAAAAATAGAAACAGTACTGTCTATGCCCACCTCCAGGTCATTAATAAACAAGTTAAAAAGCAAAGGCCCAAGGACTGACCCCTGCGGTACTCCACTAACCACACTGGTCCAATTAGAAAATGTTCCATTTACAACCACTCTTTGTACTCTATCCTTCAGCCAGTTCTCTATCCAATTACAAATATTATGTTCTAGACCAATATTCCTCAATTTGATCATTAACCTTCTGTGAGGTACTGTATCAAACGCTTTAGCAAAGTCTAAGTAGATGACATCAACTGCCATTCCAGCATCAAGGTTCCTGCTCACCTCCTCATTAAAGGCGACTAAATTGGCAAGATCTGTTACGCGTATTTACAAACATTAAAATTGGCATTACTTCTTGTAGCCAATCATTCTTAAGATACTTAGATCAAAGCTTAGGCAGTTACCTCTATATTTTCCAGAAGTAATGATTAAAAAACCATTAAGGATTCTTACACATACACACACCTGCATTTTCCTAGCAGAGGACCTATGTGCATCCCACTGCACAGTATTTTAGAAATTATTGATCCGAGTCTCCCCTGTGGGTATGTACCCCTGCAGATGGGAGGATTTTATGCAATTTACTGAAGCATTTTTGCATTCTCCCTATTGCTTGTCTTTTTCTCTTAAAGCTGTTTAACAGCCCTGTGCTCAGGGCCGGATTTCTTTCTGAGGCGCCCCGAGGCCGCCTCTGTGGGTGTCCCCCTCTGCGCATGCGCGAACGCGCCCCCTCCCCAGTGCGCATGCTCCTTTAAACTCCCATACGGAGCAGTGGGGAGAGGTCCCGACTGCTCCATATGGGAGCCAAATTTAAAATTTTTCTTGCGGCGGTGCTCACAAGAAACACTATAACCTATGGCAGTAACATTAATTACAGCGTGAAATATATTTGTACAATCTTTTCTCTCCCAAATTTGAAACTTATCAGAAAGTAAAGATGCAAATACAGTAGATTATAGGACTCATCACTGCTACAGATTATCCCATTTTGCCTCACTCTACAGTCTACACAATTTGCCACAATTATCAATAATAATAATAACAACAATAATAATAATAATAACAACAATAATAATAATAACAACACATATTTATAAAGCAACAATATATACCACAGAACTGTACAACAGATGCATGTATATGTAAAACCGATAAACGAATTAAAGAGGATCCTTCGTAACAGAACTGCAATCCCTTACCTATAGGGAAAATATATTTTATGACATATTTATGACTGCATATAACTGTTGCTCTGCAATTACACCAGCTTTTCCCAGACAGTTCTGGGCACAGCAAACACAAAATATATAAAAAAAAAAGTGTAAAACATAAAATTAGGTTTTTACTTTGTATCACTAATTAAGCAAAATGACAAGCAAAGGATTATGTGAGTAGAAGTTCAGCTATATACCTACTGGTTGGGCTATTCCTAAATCACCATACTATGGGGCCCATTCATTAAAGCACGATTGACTATGAATGAGAAAAAAAATCATATTTTTTCCAATTGTGCTTTTAATTAGCAAAAATGTGTGCTTTAATGAATGGGCCCCTAAGTGTTTTCAATTGGGGATGGATGAAATAAAACAGGGAGCTGAGGAAGATGGCTTTTTGGCGTCCAAAGAGGGATGACTTCCCAGGGGCCAATGAACTGCTATGCACTGCAGTTCATCATCTGTACATAAGAATGATGGAGGAACAACAGGCATACTATACGATGGTAACAACAATTCTGCATGGGAGAGATGCACAACCAAAAAGCCACCAACATCCACCAACAGCTTAAGAAGTCTGGGGTTATGTAATAAAAGGCACTGAGTTTGCCCATGGCAACCAATAACAGGTGACCATAAAATTTTACCTGCTGATTGATTGCTATAGGGTACTGCTCCTGGGCAAACTTAATGCCTTTTATTACGGTACATACGGGGTTTAGAGTTGTTCAACAAAAGATGATGGGCCATAGGTCAGATTCTATTTTACCCTTGTTTCTACCAATACCCTGATCTTATGCTGCTTTGGCCAGCTCCCTCAGCCCTGGAAGGCAACCCAAGAACTAATGTAGCTTTAGGCAGGAGCATAAGGAGCTTTGTACATAATCAGGCTCAGAACTGTAATAGAATTTGTCACAACCAAACACTTATTACCATTTTGTAATGATCAATACTAGAGAGGTCACAACTGCAGAAGGACTTCTGAAAGACAGTGAGCATTAGTCATAATGGTTTCTCATGTACAGCCCTGATATCATAATACAGCAGAACTGAGAAAGACAGTTTGATTTCTGTTCAGTCAGTGTAATTCAGTTTTCTAGAAGAGGGGTTGTGAAAGAAAAATCAGGGTTGATGTCTAATTATGCTTGTTGTAACAAAGTTGCAGTGCTCCACACACACCGATGGCATAACAGAGCACAACACAACCAAACATTCTCACACAAAAGAATACAGATATAAACACTCCTTGAAGAAGACATAGGAAATGCAAAGTGTGAAGTTCTTTTTGCTCTTAGAATGAAATGCCCCTTGTTGCTCATTCAACAAGCACAAGGGTCTGGAGCGTATCTGCACTTTGCACCTGGCACTAGATAAAAAAGCTGTTTCTGTGCAATAAATATGAAACAGTTAGGGCAGTGCAATAAATGATCCACAATTGTGTTGAAACATTTCTAAATCTGGTTGGTATCACTTCCAGCATTTACCATTAAAAATGGCATCTGCACCCAGGAGCAAGCTTTTGCAATTACCTTTAATGAATGACACTTTTTATGGAATTTCTGAGTTCATTTTGTGCGACTGTTTGCAGGTCATGGATGACCCCCTTTAATTAAAAATGCAGGAACGTGGGGGAGTATTTTTATGTGCACTGGGTAGGAAGCACACTTTGTCACTCAGTGCAATTACCCTGCTTATATCTTGCTCACCTACATAAATGGATCTTTCCAACTAAGACCCCTGGCACATTTCTCAAGTGCAGAGCAATCAAAACATAGATGCTCACTCTTAGCAGTTTGGACTACAGCATGTAGACACCCAAGACAACAACAAAAAACCCTGGTCATTTTAAAAACATTGGGTAATCCTTAGTGTCAAACAATATTTAAGTCAATTTGTCAAAACCACAGAGCCCCATGCACAGAAACATCCAGATCAGGCATATAACCTATCTGCTATTGACCCACAGTCCTCTCCAAACCCTGCTCAAGCATCTTATCCTGTTTTGAAAAAAACAATCTAGTTTCCACTTCCACTTACTTTCCATATTGATACCTCAACAACGAAGAAATGACAGAATGGTTTCTAAGTTATCTAACACAATGTTCTTTAGATAATTACAATGACAGCATGGTTTAAAAGCCCAATTCAGAGAGTCATAGATCAATACATGAATTGAAGACATAATATTCACCCATACCTTGGTGAAGCTAATATCACAATTCTATTCACTACTAAACAAACCCTCAAAACAATCATAGCAAAATCATATAGCAGATGTTCCAGAAATGTCCCCAGCCTCAGGCTAATGACAGAAGGATCATTTTCTGGTATTTCTACACCTTATGGTTCCTGAATGCATGCATAGTAACAGGTATGGGATCAACCCCCTCAGCCCATACACACACTGCAGATCTTTCAGCACAAACCCTGCTGCCAGTTTCACAATTGAAATCTGAATTAACCATGACTACTCTGCAGTGGAAAGATGTAGTAAACACTAATATCACTATGTACAAGTTAACAGGCTTTCTAAGAATATGCACCTCAAAATTTGGAAGATTTGGTCACCATGGCTGCAAGATCATTTTCAAGAAACCATGATCTTACAAGTAGTGGTTTATCTTCTCTGCTCGGTCCAACTCCCCCTCCAAACCAACCTTTGCAATCTCTGCATTTCTGTACTCCCCCCCCCCACCCCACACACTCTGCCATGGAGAACTAACATAGACAAATGGAATTGTGGTATTGTAACTGTCACATACCAGCGCTCACCTCCCCAAGAATCAAGCCACCAGGTGCTAACCAAAAATATATAAAGCAGAAGCAATAGCGAAAGCACTCACAGTGTTTAGCAAAGAGGACTGAGACTGATGTCTCTCGTACTATGTTGTTTATCTGTTTACTTGTTTTAATTGTTTAATTATTTACCTTGCACAAATGAAAGGGATACAAACTATTAAACATATGTGCTAAACATTCAAAATCCTTTGCCACATTAGAAATGGTATGAGTCTGGAACACTGTAGTCTTTTTAATCCCACATATCCTCAGATAGAGGACTACCTGCACAGGCTATTGCCTATTTACTTTATGAATTTGCCTTAATATTGTATCCCTCCCCTAACACTTATGTGCAGAGCAAAAGTAAATTATACCTACACACCCTGCAGTCATAATTATTAGCTATACCTTGGTGGAACAGTTAAATATGCTGCAGTGAGCTGCAGTAAGCTCTCGCGTAGAACTTATATACATACTGCAGTCATACACAGCAGAAATACACATAATCTGGTCAGAAAGAAGGAGAAAGTTAGAACACACAACAGGCATAAACAATGTTACCAACAAAAATATAAAGCTGTGACGTGTGGCAGGTACAGTACAAAAGGCTGTCATAAAGGATATTTATCACACACATGCACATAAAGCCCTAAGATACAGCATTAAAATATTTCAGGCACACAGTAAACATTATATTTGGCCATAAAAATCTAATATTACAGTGCAGAATAGGCAGTTACATTATTTAAAATGAAATTTTAGAGATGTCACAAAACATCCACCAAGAGAGGTTCCATTGTACACACAGAGAGTCTTCCATTAAGGATACGTGGTCTCAAATATCACTCCAAGAAATTGCCTTTAAATCTTATTTTTTAATAGTGCAGCTACAACAATGTGAACAAAGTACTGTGCATTAATGGACCGTGTTAGTCCGATCTGTTTGAGAGCCAAAGGCAGTCCATGAAATGTATAAAATCTGGGCTTCATTCCAGACTCACTCTCAAACAGACCAATTAACTCAGATCAGATTCACAAACCTTCATAAAGTTGCACCCTGCCTCACACCCCTGGGAGACCAGGTAAAGAGCCTTAAATAATAGAGGCTGTATGCCATGTTATGTTTAAAAGACTGTTTAAGGGTGGTCAGTTATTTTTTCCCCTTCTCCTGCTCAACCAAAATCAGCCCTGCATTAAAATGTTATTCACTTCATACTCATACCAGTGAATTATCTTTTGTTCAACAGCTCTCCAGTTTGGAATTTCAGCAGCTATTCGGTTCTAGGATTTTGTTTACTTTAGCAAGCAGGCAGTGATTTAAATGAAAGACTAAATTATGAATAGAAGAGGGACTAAATAGAAAGATAAGTAATAAAATTGTAGGCTCACAAGGCAATGGTTTTTGGCTGTCAGGGCCAGTGATCCCCATTTGAAAGCTGAACCAATGTAGAAGTGAAAGTAAATAAATGAAAAACAATGAAGACCAATGGCAAAGCTGCTAGGGATAGGACATTCTATAACATACTAAAATTTAACACAAAGTTGAACTGCTTAAGTGAGTTTCAAGCAGGAGCTGCCATATGCCAAAGGGAATTGGTGATCTGGGTCTTGTATTTACCAAGGGTTGTCTCACACCTAGAAAGCTGTTTTAAGACAGCACAGTTCTTGACCTCTCTTTCTTGGAGAGGAAAAGGCAATAAAGCAGGCAAAAGACACTGAGAAGCTCTCTCTGGTACCAGAATGCCTAAGGAAATTATAGACTGTTTTGTCTGGAAGGTGAATACAATTCAAAGAAAATGTAAAGCAATTTATTATATTTTTCTTAGTCTAATAAGTCTTGGGAACAGTGAGGGCATATGCTCTGTGCAGTTAGCAGGATTGCTCTTTTTGTTAACTGTATGGATGGTGGATCTGTATTTTTGTTGTGCAAAATAAAATAGGCGTGTGTGTTACAATGTCACATGATATATTGGTAGTTATATTAAAATTATATCATTATGGTTTAATAGGACATAAAGCTGTTTTGCTCTATCTTTTGGTTTAAAGCTAATTGTTTATACATAAGTGACTTGGTAAACATCTGTGGTGCCTCTTTGTTTTATGCCCATCTATGGGCCTGATTCACTAAAGTGCGATAAAATGTGCGCTATTTTTAGCGTGCGCTATAAATTTTACCGCATCTTAATTTTGGCGATTTTTCGCACGATTCACTATAAGCATACTTGCGCTTTTTTACGCGCGATATTGCATGCGTTATTTAACTCGCGAAGACTATTTCAATGCGGTATTTGCCGGTACATGCGCTAAATTACGCACGCGAATAGTCGCGGCATATGAATGGTAGCATAGAAATAGTATATAAAAATTGTCGCCACATATAAATGGTGTATATAAATATTAGCCACATATAAATGGTAGCATATAAATGGTAGCATATAAATGGTATCATATAAATAGTAGATGCTTATAAATAGTAGCCACTAGTGATGAGCAAATGTGTTCTGGTTTCTTTAGTGAAAAATTAGCAAATCTTTCGAAAGATCCAAAAATGTTGTGCGGGCAAAAAAATTGTTGCCTGTGACTATTATTTTTTGACGCTTGTATACATTTTTTTTTGCGTGGCGAATTTTTTCATGCGTTTTGCCATTGGCGAATTGTTTTGCGAAACGCATGAAAAAATCCGCAGCGAAAAAATTCAACGCACGTCAAAAAATTCGCTGCGAATCCATGCCTGGCGAAACATTTCATCACTTGTAGCCAAATATAAATAGTCGCGCAAATGAACGCACGCCATGTTAGCCATACACGCCAATACTTGCGGAAAATTACTGTATTAAAAATGAACATTTCGCTGCAAACTGGCGGCTGCGTCACTCTAGGGGAAACACAGACTTCAATAAATAACACTGCAAAGTCCATATTTTATTGCAAAAACTCATTTACTGTACTTTTCTATAATTATCGCCTGCCTGTAGTAGGTGTTAATTTTGAGTAAAATTGAGTAAAAAGACACAAAAAGCCATACACGCCAATACTTGCGGAAAATTACTGTATTAAAAATGAACATTTTGCTGCAAACTGGCGGCTGCGTCACTCTAGGGGAAACACAGACTTCAATAAATAACACTGTAAGTCCATATTTTATTGCAAAAAAATCATTTACTGTACTTTTCTATGATTTTTCGCCTGCCTGTAGTAGGAGTTAATTTTCGCATAGCCGAATGCGATATTTAGCGCGCAAAAGTTATAGTGAATCATGCGATCGTATTCTTTTCAGCGCGGAAAATAACGCATGCGGTAAAACTAGCGCGAGAAATACCGCATGCGAAAATGGCGATTTATCACACGCGATAATACTATGGTGAATCGCGCGCAAATTATCGCGTCTTTTTTACCGCAAAAAAGCGTGCGATAATTTTTATCGCACTTTAGTGAATCAGGCCCTATATGTTATATGTATATGTTTTTGCCATCCAAATCTCCTGTCCACAGTGCAGCTCCATTGTAACACAATGTGGGTTTGCTGCAGGTTGGGTTTGGGGCAGGATCTTAAGTGCTGTGGAATATGTCAGCTTTATATAAAGGATAGAAAAAAAATAATAAATAAATGTATATCTTTCAGGTCTATCTCCTGCCTTGCATAATTAAAGCAGGAACCAAGTGTAATGGCTATGGCACTTGATTTAACATGATTCTAGTCATTTTGTCAGCTGAAGGATTAATTGCTTAAAGCGTGGGTAACAAAGTTCCTTGAACATGATTGATTTTATCAGCAATAATGCAGACATGTGGGTAAAAGATAAAAGTTCCTCAGTGCACTGGATGGATGGTGTAAATGCACACAGATGATATGTGTGAGTGTTGATGTTGATGGCCGAGGGCCCAAACTAGGGCTAGGCAGACAGAGAAGGTACATGCCTAGCACCCCCTGACCGATGTGCCCTAGGCATATGCCTCTTCTGCCTACACCTAGTTCCAGTCCTGGTTAGCATGCATTGACCCTTAATTCTATGTGGAAGGATCCTGAGAGTTGTAGCGGGCGCCCTATGCCACCCAGTCGGCCACCTTGCCCCTGCACATTTTCCCCCCCGCGTGTGCTTTGGAGCACATGCGCAGTTCCGTCAAGCAGAATGGGGGGTGCGGGGGGTCATTTCCCCCACCTCGTAATGACAAGAGATGGGGGCAATGACAAGGGGTAGACAGGAGAGGCTCCTGCCTGGTGCCCCCCCCAATTGTTGCGCCCTAGGCAGGTGCCTCTTTTGCCTAACCCCAGTTTCAGCCCTGGTTAAGAGTGAGGTCTGTCATACCCACTCAGCCTAATTTACAAGGTTATTACAAATTGCTTGATACTCCTATAAATATAATAACTTAATAATTATTTAATAATAATAATTTAATAATTAATAATAACTTAAAACTATTCTTTTAAAATTAGATTCACAATTAACTTCATCCTACACACATAAATATGGTTTTCTTATTAGCAATATAGCCACTCTCCACGATGCCTTTCTCTCACAATCATTCTTATACAACTTAATAGAAAGGTGTTACTGAGAAATCTTTCAGCAATCTTACTTGTTAAAAACTTTTACTCTAATTATCCCCACTGACAACCATTTTAATGAACATGCAAAGCTGTCAGTATCACTTTAAATTAAAACAATACTGGGAGCATTAGGCAGATTTCTATCAAGTGGCACAAGGTCATATATCACTGACAAAGACGCATAAAGTACAATTACGAAAAACATTGCTTGCAATAAAGTGATTTGTCTAAGGGCAATATCAAAATAACATGTCAGAAGCAATCAATACTGCTGAAACAAGGAATATTCAGGATCAAAATGAGTTATCAACAACATGTATTTTCTTCTGTGATGTCTTCTTAAAGCCCGATTCCATATGATCAGTACAAACAATCACTTCTTAAACATTCTTAATACGGGTATAGAATCTATTATGCAGAATTCTTGAGATATGGAATTTTAGGATAAGGGATCATTCTGTAATCACCATACTTTAAAGGGGGCCATACACCTTCAGATCTGCTCGCTTGGCGATGTCACTGAGCGAGCGGATCTTCTCTCGATATCCCCCACCTACAGGTGGGCAATACGATAGAATTATATCGACAGGTATAGGCAAAGTCTGTTCGGGGACCGCATCAACGAGCCGATGCGGTCCCCGATCCGACTAGATTTTTTAACCTGCCTGATCGATATCTGCCCGATTTCAGGCCAGATATCGGTCGGGCAGGCCCGTCGGTAGTGCCCATACACGGGTCGATTAGCTGCTGAATCGGTCTAAGGGACCAATATCGGCAGCTAGAATCGGCCCGTGTGTGGGGACCTTAAGTCTGCTAAAAATCATTTAAACATTTAATAAACCCAATAGAATTGTTTTGCCACCATTATTGATCCATGCAACTTCGTACCATCAAGTACAAGTTACTGTTTTATTATTACAGAGAAAAGAGAATCATTCTAAAAACTAAGAACTATTTGCTTAAAATGGACTCTGTGGGAGATGGCCATCCAGTAATTAGGAGCTATCTGTGTAACAGGGATCCTGAATCTGTATATCCATTCTGGCTGTAAAAGACTCAACCTCTGTTGGCTGGCCTGTGTAATCTATGTGTACTTTTCAGCCCATGAAGCCAGAAAAATCAGCTTATGTGACATTTAGCCACATGTGTGGATGTCCATGTTACATTAATCTGATCTCTTGGCACAAAAACACAAATTATACAAACTGCCTTGTGGGAAGATACATAATGTTAATTCCTTTTGTAAATTAAAATGAGATTATAAACATATTATTTTAAATAACTGCAATCAAAAATGCAACTCTAAAAAGATAATGACTCTTTAATTAAGAGGATTTATCAGCTAAATGTCATTATCAATCTCCTGGTTTCTAAACAATATACTAATCTATTCACAGAAGTGCTAGTAATGCTGCATTACTTTTGGTGGGAATGTACAAAATGCTGATATTTATTAACAGCCAATATGGGCAGTATTTGCAGCTTGCATTTTTTTGTATCTACGCCCTGTTGTATTCGCCTACATAAAGGAAACACCAAAAGTTCAATGACAGCAAAAAACATCTCATCTAAATTCAAGCTATCCAAGCTATAGAAAATATAAAAATGCACTGAAGATCTATACAATCTTGTCTGCTTGTTTAGTGAAAGATTAATTTTAGAAATATTACAAACATATTCAAGACAAATAAACAAGCACACAGTGACAATCATGTTATTTATGCTTATGCACTTTCAGGTGAGCTTTCGTTGTTTGCACAGTGTTGTTTTAAAGACCTGCAACAGATTTTCTGTCAGAATCAGGTCTGGTTTTGGATGAACTACATGGGGACATTCAATTCTGTCTTGCCTAAATACACGTTTGTTTTGTGCTTAGTATAAATATTTTGCTAAAAGATAATACTTCTTCCCAGTCCCATATCTCTGGCAGATTTGAAAGAATTTCCTCAGGGCTCTGCCAGAGGAAACCTATTTTCTTTATCTTTTGTGAACAAATAATTCTTATGAATAATGCTCATGCCACCATGCTTCACTGTAGTGATGTTGCTTCCACTGTGATGTTTTGTGTCAAATTATGACATATATGTCACTTAAGGTGCCTTTACACAGTTACACAGTGTTAGACACTGGCTCAGCCACTCTTGATCAAGTTGACAGTCTATTGTTGATTGTGGGTCCAAAAACAATGGTTCCCCTACTCAAGCTCATTCAACTGAGCAGGGTATAAAATGCCTTTGGGCAAGGACCAAATCAGATGTCATTTTTAGGCTAATGTCCCACGGAGAGATTAGTCGCTGCTATTTTTAAAAAGTGAGTTCCAGCGACAAGTCGCTCGTTTTGTCTCTTAATAAAGAACAATATAAATCTGCAGTACCTAAACAGATGATACTGCTTCGAATTGCATATAACTCCAGATCTCTATGAGACCCTTTTTTGAGTGATGTTACAAAGAAAGCATTACCATTCAAAACTATTGGAATCGCTCAAAGGAAAACCCATCGGGGGGGAAGTTGCTGAGAATGTTTGCAAATTCCCCCATTGGAAACACTGGGAATTATGAAGTGCTGACTTGTGAGAAATAAAATCACTGCCCTGTTGAAATTTCTAGTAATCGCTTGTTAGGAAAAGATCACAAAAAAAATCACAGCAAAAAAATCTTTCCATGGGACATTAACTAACCAGTCAAGAAAAGTCAGCCTGCTTATACAGTGATTGGGACTGACAATCCCACTCCTATCTGGCTGATATTTGGTCCCTGTGTATGTACAGTATGATCGTTTGTTGGCCTGAGCATGCACACTGGGCCTCCTAAGGACTTTTTTGCATAGGGGTCCCATACAACTTACACTATTACGAGTGGTGTAACTATAAAGCAGACAACACAGTTGCAAGGGGCTCGGGGAACAGGGGGGCCAGACCGCAGGGTCAGCTTCCCCTATAGCCACTTTTCTACAAAGAAAATACAGACGGGTTGCACATAGTTGACCCCTTCCAGGATTCTTTGCATGGTGGGCCGGCACCACTTCGTTACACAGCTGCCCAATAATATTGGACATTCAGATAATAAACCATATTGATGTTTTTGTTTACAATGTACTAACTAATAATTCTGCATCCATTGCTAGAGGGCTGCAATGTCTCTTTATTTATTATGTTTATATAGTGCTGACACAAATATGCAGTTCTTTGTATCATCATTGCATCAATTTTGACACAGTTGCACTTGTACTTTAACATTAATTAGATGCAATTGTGATAAAGTGATGTCCAGTTGGTATCATTTCAAAATGACGCATGTGGCTACTTCTTTAGGATCCATGGTTTCTTCTGTGTCAATAACAGCACTGAGCACAAATATATGGAAATGCAAAGTACATTTGACAAAAGTACCTTTAATGAATGGAATTTTTCACACAACTTACTGTGGCCAATTTGGCAAACCCACAACTGCACTTGTGGTCATGACGACTATAGACTTTTCTATGAGACAAGTTCTTTTTTATTAATTATTTCATGGCCAACGTCACCAAAAAAGAAGCCTATGAATTCCCAGTGTGCCATAACCTAAACTCCCACAACAGGAATAGACTGAATGTAATTCTTTTCTTGTTTGTTTATTAATAAAACACATACCAATTTGTGTGTGCCATGTGCATATCTACTTCAAATGTATACATCTGAAGTAGATATGCCCTCTGCAACCACATACAGTGCGGATACTCAGCATGGATATCCACACATACTGCAGTCTCCCAGCATAATGCAGCTCTGTGTAAAAGCCACACTGCACACAAACTGCGTCACTGAGTATAAATACCTAGATATGTGTCATACACAGAGTCTGTACCCATGCATTAATCACACAGCAAAACCACAACCTAAAAGCACATTCTATGCAGCCGCATTCTGGCACTGCCACAAACAATTAGAAAAGATAAATTTTCTGCTATAACATATTGCATACAAATACCTTATTCAGTTATAGGAAGAATAGCAATTACACAGAATAAGCACACACACATATAAGGAGGCACAGTCTCCTGTTTCCATAGTTCAGGGTACCTTTGTTTGGTACTATGTCTAAAATGTTTTCCATGCTTTACTCTCCATAAGCATCAAGTACACTGCAGCACAATATAAATAAAAGATGCATACATTCATACAAAAATAGTGCAGATCTACAAATACACTGGTACGCGTATAAACACTGCAGTCTCTTGGTCTCCTCAGCTCGCTCCTTTGTGCCTCGTGTTCGAACAAATTGAATTCTTCCCCGAAACCTGAGAAGAATGTTAATGTGGGAGAGACACTGACACCCACAATATACACTGACACCCACAATGTGCACATACTTACCTCCTAAATACTTACCTCAGCACACTACATGGACAATCACTGTAAGCTTTTGCCTGATCACCCTCTACCCTTACAGTGAGTATTATTATAGCCACTTTTGGATTAATTCACTTGCATGATGTGTTTAGGATTAGAACATACATGCTAAAATAGTCTGTACATGCACTTAGCTCTAACTGAAAGGGCTCTAGCACTATTTTATGTGCTGATATGTATAATATGGAAAATATATATACTTACATTAATTACATAATATACTTACTGACGCTAACAACAAGCAACATACATTTAGATATTTTATAGACACAAAAAAGGCTTTCTACATGTTAAACATCTATTACACCCTTTATACATTAAACCTGTGGATTCTCTAGATTGCTAAATTACCACTAAAATCATCAAAAAAGAACTTTTGTGTGCTGCTGAGAGTTGCATTTCCACAATAGCTGGAATGATGCAGGCCAGCCATCCCTAATAATACTACAACAAAATCAGTATATCATGCGCATTTATCTGAATAATGCCACATGATACACACATTATGTACAGACAAAAAAAAATACAGTAAGACTAAATTGATGGCAGTTAATGACATCATATATATGGATACCCGTAAAACACACTGTAATGTGCAGCACCGGATGTTACAGTAACTTAAAGATGAAACTTTGTTGCTTTATCCCAGCTAACTGCATTGTCACCCAAGGTATTCTTGGAGTCAGCAGCATCCCAAACATATGCACTCTCTATAAAGACACAGGGTCATTTATGAAGGTGAGACAGGACTCAAGTTAATGCAAAAGAGGCCGTTTCCATGCTAGCAACTGGAAATGTTGTGCTTGAATGTGCTGCTCTATGCTGAGGTAATCGCTTAATAAAAATGAAAACTGTCTAAGGATGTATGACACATGGGTGAGGCACAAGGTCCTTGGCATGTGGAGTGGTACTGAGCGATCATAAATGGCTATCTATCTATCTATCTATCTATCTATCATCTATCATCATCATCCATCTATTATATTCAATGCAAATTTTACTGTACTGGGGTGTTATGTGATTTCCTAGGCACTAAGCAGTACACTTAAAGGTGTATTTTCAATATTGGAGCCAAAGATCACAGATGATATTGCCCATAGCAACCAATCAGATCTTTCCTATTGTTTTCTAATTTGTAGGTGACCCTTTAAATCTAACTGCTGATCGGTTGCTATGGGCAACATCACCAGTGATGTTTGTCTCCAAAATTAATAAATATGGAACAGTAACACCAAAATGAAAGTGTATAAAAGTGATTACAGTATAAAGCTCTGTTGCCCTGCACTGGTACAACTGGTGTGTTTGCCTCAGAAATACTACTAAAGTTTATTTAAACAAAGCTGCTGTGTAGCCACAGGGGCAGCCATTCAAGTGAGAAAAGGCACAGGTGTAATAAATTTACCGGTGCGGCGGGGACGCCCGCCGCGCTGCCATCGGCGGGGACGCCCGCTACGCCGCTCATCTTGCCGGCCTGCTGCTAGTGCGCGCGCCGCGCGTCTTCTTCCTATTTAAAGGCGCAGGTGCGCTGACGGATGACGTCATGACGCATGGCGCATGACGTCAGCGCGCAATGGCGCCAAATTTGAATTATTTAAAGGGCCTTTCTTTTGCTACTCATTGCCCGTGATAGGTTTATTCCTGATGTCTGTATTTGTGCTGAAAGCTTTTGTTTGTTCCTGTTTTTGATCCTGCCTGGCTTTGACGATTCTGATTATCTGTATCCTGATCCGTGCCTGTCTTTGACTACTGTTTCCGCCTCATCCTTCTGATTGATTACCCGGTTTGACCCTTTGCCTGCCTGACGATCCTAGTTATCTGCCCGCCTCGACCCAGCCTGTCTGACCACGTATTTGCCCACTCCTATCTGTACCGTGACCATTGGCCTTAAGACTCTTTACAGTCGTGCCCCATTGCTAGCCAGAACTCCTGCTCTGCACCTCTCGTATAAGTCCAGGTGGCCTTTATGGTAGAGTGGCAAGAAGAAAGCCATTGTTAACAGAAAACCATAAGAAGTCCTGTTTGCAGTTTGCCACAAGTGGGGGACACAGCAAACATGTGGAAGAAGGTGCTCTGGTCAGATGAGACCAAAATGGAATGCTTTGTGTGGCGGAAAACTAACACTGCACATCACTCTGAACACACCATCCCCACTGTCAAATATGGTGGTGGCAGCATCAAGCTCTGGGGGTGCTTCTCTTCAGCAGGGACAGGGAAGCTGGTCAGAGTTGATGGGAAGGTGGATCGAGCCAAATACAGAACAATCTTGGAAGAAAACCTCTTGGAGTCTGCAAAAGACTTGAGACTGGGGCGGAGGTTCACCTTCCAGCAGGACAACGACCCTAAACATAAAGCCAGGGCAACAATGGAATGGTTTAAAACAAAACATATCCATGTGTTAGAATGGCCCAGTCAAAGTCCAGATCTAATTCCAATCGAGAATCTGTGGCAAGATCTGAAAACTGCTGTTCACAAACGCTGTCCATCTAATCTGACTGAGCTGGAGCTGTTTTGCAAAGAAGAATGGGCAAGGATTTCAGTCTCTAGATGTGCAAAGCTGGTAGAGACATACCCTAAAAGCCTGGCAGCTGTAATTGCAGCAAAAGGTGGTTCTACAAAGTATTGACTCAGGGGGCTGAATAATTATGCACACCCCACTTTGCAGTTATTTATTTGTAAAAAATGTTTGGAATCATGTATGATTTTCGTTCCACTTTTCACGTGTACACTACTTTGTATTGGTCTTTCACGTGGAATTCCAATAAAATTGATTCATATTTGTGGCTGTAATGTGACAAAATGTGGAAAAGTTCAGTGGCTGAATACTTTTGCAAGCCACTGTATTTTGTCTACAGTGCAACAGAAACAAAGCATATATTAGGAACTTATTATTATTAACATTTATTTATAAAGCGTCAACATATTCCACAGCACTGTACAATAAGTGGGTTTCATACATTGGACATACATTAACATATAAAGCAATCAATAACCGATACAAGAGGTGAAGAGAGCCCTGCCCAAAAGAGCTTACAGTCTACAAGGAGAAAGGGTTGAGACACAAGGTGTGGGAATGGGCATGACAGAGTTGTGAGAGGTGTGGCACAGGGTATTGCTTTTAGCAGCACACTGAGATTATGTTAAACTTGATTAGGGTAAGCTTCTCTAAATAAATGCGTTTTTAGAGATCTCTTGAAGGCAGAGAGATTGGGAGAAAGTCTGACAGTTTGTGGGAGCGAATTCCAGAGAAGGGGGGCAGCCCTTGCAAAGTCTTGAATGCGAGTGTGTGAGGAGGGAATGAGAGAGGAGTTGAGGAGCAGGTCAGTAGAGGAGCGTAACAAGCAGGTTGGATGGTACCTAGAGATAAGTTCAGAGATGTAGGGTGGAATAGAGTTATGAACTGCTTTGAATGTGAATTTTATCCTGGATGGTAGGGGAAGCCAGTGCAGGGATTGGCAGAGGAGGAGTGGTTGGAGAGGTGTATGAGCCTGCTGTATTCATTGTGGACTGGAGAGGGGACAGTCTTTGGAGGGGAAGGCCAATTAATAGGGAGTTACAGTAGTCCAGGCAAGATATTATAAGAGAGTGAATAAGAATTTTGGCAGCATCTTGGGTGGTAAATGATCATATTGGAAATATTCCTTAGGTGAATGTGACATGATTTGATAAGTGACTGGATATGAGGAGTGAAGGACAGGGCAGAATCAAGGATAACCCCAAGGCACCAGGCCTGAAAGATGGGTGATGGTAGAATTGTTAACCTTTATAGATACCTCGGGAACAATGTGGGCTGAATAAAAGTGTTAGGGTCGAGGTTGGTAAGAAAAAACGTGCTTTTAGGGCATTCAAGTTAGCTGGGACAGCAGAAACTTTCATCAGGTACAAGGAAGCAAATAAAGCATGCAAAAAAGCTATCAAGCAAGCTAAAATAGAAATGGAAAGGGATATTGCAGCTAGGAGTAAAAAGAATCCTAAATTATTTTTTAATTATGTGAATAGTAAAAAAATGAAGCAAGAAGGGGTGGGAACTTTATTATCACGGGGGGGTAAGTTGGTTGATGAGAACGGAGAAAAAGCTGAAATTTTGAACTCTTATTTTTCATCTGTCTATACATCTGAGGAGCCAGATAATGAAGGCTTCCCTTGTAATATGCCCAGTTCTAGTAATTTAGCTACTGGCGCATGGGTCACTCGGGAGGAAATTCAAAAGAGACTTGAACATGTAAAGGTAAACAAAGGTCCAGGGCCGGATGGGATTCATCCCAGGGTATTAAATGAGCTGAGCGCTGTGATTGCCAAACCTCTTCACTTAATTTTTCAGGATTCATTGAGGTCTGGCATGGTGCCAAGAGACTGGCGGATTGCTAATGTGGTGCCGTTATTTAAAAAGGGATCCCGTTCTCAGCCTGAAAACTATAGGCCTGTTAGTCTGACATCAGTAGTAGGAAAACTTTTGGAAGGGGTAATAAGGGATAGGGTACTTGAATACATTGCAGTTCACAATACTATTAGTTTGTGCCAGCATGGTTTTATGCGTAACAGATCTTGCCAGACTAATTTAGTCGCCTTTTATGAGGAGGTGAGTAGGAACCTTGATGCTGGAATGGCAGTTGATGTCATCTACTTGGACTTTGCTAAAGCGTTTGATACAGTACCTCACAGAAGGTTAATGATCAAATTAAGGAATATTGGCCTAGAACATAATATTTGTAATTGGATAGAGAACTGGCTGAAGGATAGAGTACAAAGAGTGGTTGTAAATGGAACATTTTCTAATTGGACCAGTGTGGTTAGTGGAGTACCGCAGGGGTCAGTCCTTGGGCCTTTGCTTTTTAACTTGTTTATTAATGACCTGGAGGTGGGCATAGACAGTACTGTTTCTATTTTTGCTGATGACACTAAATTGTGCAAAACTATAAGTTCCATGCAGGATGCTGCCGCTTTGCAGAGCGATTTGACAAAATTAGATAACTGGGCAGCAAACTGGAAAATGAGGTTCAATGTTGATAAGTGCAAAGTTATGCACTTTGGTAGAAATAATATAAACGCAAACTATCTACTGAATGGGAGTGTGTTGGGGGTTTCCTTAATGGAGAAGGATCTAGGGGTTTTTGTTGATAACAAGTTGTCTAATGCCAGGCAGTGTCATTCTGTGGCTACTAAAGCAAATAAAGTGCTGTCTTGTATAAAAAAGGGCATTGACTCAAGGGATGAGAACATAATTTTGCCCCTTTATAGGTCCCTGGTAAGGCCTCACCTTGAGTATGCAGTGCAGTTTTGGGCTCCAGTCCTTAAGAAGGATATTAATGAGCTGGAGAAAGTGCAGAGACGTGCAACTAAACTGGTTAAGGGGATGGAAGATTTAAACTATGAGGTGAGACTGTCGAGGTTGGGGTTGTTTTCTCTGGAAAAGAGGCGCTTGCGAGGGGACATGATTACTCTGTACAAGTACATTAGAGGGGATTATAGGCAGTTGGGGGATGTTCTTTTTTCCCATAAAAACAATCAGCGCACCAGAGGTCACCCCTTTAGATTAGAGGAAAGGAGCTTCCATTTGAAGCAGCGTAGGTGGTTTTTCACGGTGAGGGCAGTGAGGTTATGGAATGCCCTTCCTAGTGATGTGGTAATGGCAGATTCTGTTAATGCCTTTAAGAGGGGCCTGGATGAGTTCTTGATCAATCAGAATATCCAAGGCTATTGTGATACTAATATCTACAGTTAGTACTAGTGGTTGTATATATAGTGTATGTATGTGAGTGTATAGATTGGTAGGTGTGGGTTAAGTGTGCTGGGTTTACTTGGATGGGTTGAACTTGATGGACACTGGTCTTTTTTCAACCCTATGTAACTATGTAACTATAACTATGTAACTATTGGATGGGGGAAAGAGAACCAATTCAGACTTAACTTACTTCAAGATCTACAATCTATGAGGGTTATGTAGTAAAAGGGTAAAGGTCTGCCCTAGTTCAGCAACCTACAGCAAACTTCCACAACCATAAACACCATTATCCTGCAGCATATGCCAAGGGTAATTCCTCTAAACAGCTCAACCTGCAAAAGGAAGGGTACACCAATAATGCTTATTTAAGTGGAAATTTTTTTAATCTATTTTTTTTTTATTCTTTTATTTTCTCCCATCTCAAAGACATTGTAAAGCCCAAGGGCATACAGGCAGCGCCCCCTAAGTTACCAGGGGCATCTCTCCAGTTTGGAGTTTTAGCAGCTATCTGGTTGTAAGTATCAAAATTATTTTAGCAACCAGGGAGTGTTTTGAATAAGAGTAGGAGAGGGCCTGAGTATAAAAATACTTTATAAAAAGTAACAATAACAAAAAAAAAATTTATCTGCACAGAGTAATAGTTTTTTGGCTGTTGGGTCAATGACCAATTGAGAAGTTGCCTAGAACTGTTCATTCTATAACATACTGAGGGTGAAGACACACGGAGCTACTAGTAGTAGTACTTTAGCTACTAAAATAGACAATGCTTGTTTTAGCAGAGACAATTCTCACTATTGTTTAAGACAGGATATATTCTGGAGTTAGGGCTCTGGCACACGGGGGAGATTAGTCGCCCGCGATTAACTCCCTGTTCGCGGGCGACTAATCTCCCCGAGTTGCCTACCCCTGCCATCCCACTGGCGAACATGTAAGTCGCCGGCGGGATGGCAGACGCGGCGGGGCGATTTCCGGAAATCGCCGAAAAAGACTTGCGAGTCTTTTTCGGCGATTTGCGCGTTAATCGCGGGCGACTAATCTCCCCCGTGTGCCAGAGCCCTTAAGTAGCCGTGAAAAAGTAGTTGCTACTAGTAGCTCAGTGTGTCTTCACCCTAAAGCTGGCCATACACATGACCATCGGTCGCACGAAACATCGTCAGATCCGCCACACACAGTCAGGGCTGAAACAGCAGATAAGGAGGTAGAAACAATAGGATTTCTACCTCCTTCTGCCGATTCAGCCCTGACGGCAGATTTTGGTCAGGCGCCTTCTATGGCGCCCGATCAAAATTTTCTAACCTGGCCGATCGGGGAGTCGTCCGATATCAGCAGCTTCCTGCGATATCGGTCGACTCGCCGACATGCCATACACGCACCGAATATCGTACGAAACGAGGTTTCGTACGATAGTATCGGTGCGTGTATGGCCAGCTTACCGGAGGTGACAGACGGGGAGATCAGGCGCTCTGCGACAAATCTTTGTTGTCGTGGGCAACTAATTTCCCCGCAATGCCATCCCACTGGCAAGAATGTAAATCGCCGGTGGAATGGCATACGCATTGATGCGATTTCCGGAAGTCGCCGAAGTTGCCTTGAGAGAAATCGCAGTGACGCATATGCCATCCCATCAGCGATTTACATTCTTGCCGGTGGTCATATCTTTTTTCAGTTTTTTGACTGGGTGGTATGTATTGATTTGTTTATTGATGGATATTATGTTGTTTTTTTAAAAAAATGCAATATTGTTGCTGCATAATGACATGATAAATAAAAATGACTTTTTAACTATAGTTAAACTATAGTTTGTTGGTATATATAATCCTCTATATGTATATATTTTCTTTAAAGGGCAAGAGTATCTTAGCTGGTGTGCCCTCCACCATTCTAAATTACTCTAAGGGTGAAGACACACAGAGCTACTAGTAGCAGCTATTTGTTACGGCTACTAAAATAGACAATGCTGATCATTTACAAATAATTGTCTCTATGTGTGTTTTAGCAAAGCTAATTCTCAGTACTGTCTACGGCAGGGTATTTTTTGGGGTTTAGCAGCCATGACAAGTAGCTGCTACTAAGCAGCTCTGTGTGTCTTCACCCTTAGGGCAGTGACAGATGGGGAGATTAGTTGCCCCATGACTATGATAATCTTTGTTACCATGGGCGACCAATCTCCCCGCAATGCCTTCCCACCGGATAGAATGTAAATCGGCGGTGGGATGGAATAAGTTTCCTCTCAAGGCAACTTCGGCCGACCTCCGGAAATCGTAGCACCACGTATGCCATCCCATCACCGATTAACATTCTTGCCAGTGGGATGGCACTGCAGGGAGATTAGTCACCCGCGGCAACAAAGATTTGTAGCGGGGCGACTAATCTCCCCATCTGTCACTGCCCTTAGGCCCATTACTGCTACTTGAGACAGAGATCAAAACACTTCTATTCGCCCCCAAAACACCTGTTCCGTAGCTCTAAGGGCTGTGACAGATGGGGAGATTAGTCGCCGTGCGACAATAGTCGTGGGCGACTAATCTCCCTGAAATGCCATCCCACCGGCGAGAATGTACATCGCCGGTGGGATGGCATTCGCAGCGTGGCGATTTGCCGAAGACGCAGAAGTTTCCTCTGAAGGCAACTGACGCGCTGCATATGCCATCCCACGGGCGATTTACATTCTCGCCGGTGGGGTGGCATTTTGGGGAGTCTAATCTCCCCGTCTGTCACAACCCTAAGAAGTCTATTGAGAAAATCTTTTCCAAGGAATTGTTGCATATCTAGATAAAAGTGATAAGAATGCCGAGACAGCTGGTTTCATTGTTGTCTGGAGCCTTAGCAGTAGTGCTATTTTCAAAGAGCAGAGAGATTTCCCTGCAGATTTTGTTAACAAGTATTATGATTTATCAACTATGTGCTGGGTTAAAAATGCATAAATGAATAAAAGTAACTGTAAATTGCATAAAGAAAAAATAATCAGTAAAAAAAGTTATATTATGTCTTTAACTGCATACAAACGGTGCTCTCTAGCCTTCCCTGGTGCGTCATTCACCAATCCCTTTATCCCTTGCATCCACTAAAAAAAAGACTGCTCCATTGTGCAAAAAATACGCTGGGTCAGATAAAGCAATTATAAAGTGAAAAACAAAAAGTTAATAGCATTTACAGAAAGAGCATGGAAATAGCAATACTTAAATTGGAGGATAAGCCAGGTCAATTAAAATTCATCCACCAACTTAACAGCAACAGATAGGTGTTAAAAAAAGACATCTTTTGATTTGCAGGCATTGAGCAAGACTCTAACACTGCAGGGAAAAGACCAGGGCAGCAATGACACAGTGAAAGCAGAATAGGGCAATTAACAATATAAAATCTAAAGCTCAACAAAAAGCTGAAAAATGAATAATGCAGAAACACAGGACATGGGAGGTAGCAATGAGAATGGTAATTCAAAAAAGCAGGCAATCTTTTTATGTATCACACTGCTTATCAGAAAATTAACCACCTTTATTTTTTAAGCTTCCAGGTAAAACGAAAGATATCAGAAGCATCATTATACACATACAAAAGTCACTATGGTAAAGAAGAGATAAGTGACAAAACAATAGGAGGATTGCAACCCTAGAGGACAGAAATGATGGAGGATAATAGAGTCCAACAACTCTCAACACCACTGTAAAAACTAATTCAAAAGAGTAAATGTAAAAAAGGTTTAGGGCTCTGGTACACGGGGAGATTAGTCGCCCGCGGCAAAACTCCCTGCTCGCGGGCGACTAATCTCCCCGAGTTGCCTTCCCTCTGCCATCCCACCGGCGAACATGTAAGTCGCTGGCGGGATGGCAGACGCGGCGGCGCGATTTCGCGCAAATCGCCGAAAAAGACTCGCGAGTCTTTTTCGGCGATTTCCCGAAATCGCGCCGCCGCGTCTGCCATCCCGCCGACTTACATGTGCCATCTCACCGGCAACTTACATTTTCGCCGGTGGGATGGCAATCCGGGGAGATTAGTCGCCCGTGGGCGACTAATCTCCCCGTGTGCCAGAGCCCTTAGGATCAAAATAAGATAATAATATTATATTCAAGATGATACCGGGAATAGGAAAAGGAAGACACACAGTTTTAATCAGCCATGAAACAGCAAGTTTCTATAGCACCATTTTGTAACAGAATACCCATAATGCACTCATTACCTGAAATACCAGTTAAAGGAGAAGGAAAGGCTAAGTCACTTGGGGGTGCCAAAATGTTAGGCACTCCCAAGTGACCAGGGCCGAATTTCTCCGTGAGGCGCCCCGAGGCCGCCCCTATGGCTGTCCCCCTCTGCGCATGCGCGAACGCTCCTTTAAACTCCCATATGGAGCAGTGGGGAGAGGTCCCAACTGCTCCGTATGGGAGCCAAATTTAAAAATTTTCTTGCGGCGGGGCGGCATGCCGCCCCTAAACTTCTGCCGCCCTAGGCCCGGGCCTTTGTGGCCTTTCCACAAATCCGGGCCTGCAAGTGACTTAAATCGCTTACCTTTCATCCCGGGCAGGTGCCCCTGTTAGGAGAAAACAGCACCAGCCCCAGGTAGCTGTAGCGAGCGCTTCCTCCTTCCTCTTTCTTCTGCCGGCTAAATCCCTGGGCCGGCGCATGCGCAGTAGAGTGAAAAGTTGACTTTCTTGTTAAAGTTCTGTTTTTCACTCTACTGCGCATGCGCAAGCGCGCGAGACAGGAAGAAGGAATCGCTCGCAGCTACCCCGGGCTCGTGCTGTTTTCTCCTAACAGGGGCACCAGCCTGGGGTACAAAGTAAGCAATGTTAGGCACCCCCAAGTGACTTAGCCTTTCCTTCTCCTTTAAATGCCACAAATATGCAATATGTCTGTTTAGGTCAGTAATCCCGAACCAGTGGCTCACAAGCAATATGTTGATCCCAGCCTCTTTGATGTTGCTCCAAGTGGCCTCAAAGAAGGTGCTTATTTTAGAATTTCTGACTTGGAGGACAAGGCATAAAGACCATGTGTACTGCCAAACAGAGCCTTTTGCTAGTCCACACTGGGCTACCAAATAACTAATCACAGCACTTATTGGTTTCTCCCTTGGAACTAGTCATATTTTTAAAAGGAATGTTGGAAAGTATTGTCTTCTGGTCATCAAAAAAAAAAAGATATATTAGTAGATCAGTGTTGCGGAATATGTTGGCGCTTTATAAACAAATGTTAATAATAGTAATAATAATAATAATAATAATAATCACATAAATGAGAATTGTTAAGATGTAATTGCAAAAAATGGTAAATAAAAAAGACACATCTTCTAGAAGATGCAGACCTTAACACTCTGTGTTTAAATCTGATGGATTAGCTTTACAACCTATCATTTTCAGATATGACCACAAATGCTTTTCTGCTCCAGGTGCCATAGAAAATAGAGAAATTCAGGTAATTGTAGCAATGCAATGTCTTGGAGCCTGACTTTTCCTATAGAAATCTGTAAAGGTATTCCGTGTTCCTTATGCTGCATTTCAGCATTTCCCATTGACCTTAAGCGTCAGCCCTGACATTCAAGAATTACATTTAGACTGTGGATGTTTATCAAAGCATTCCAGCAGTTATATTCATGCAAAAACACAACTTTACTGCTGTCTTTTTTTTAACTTAATGTTCTGTGTGTCTTTGCGAGATACTGAAGGAGGCGAATCTAATGAGGCTAAAATGACTAAAATGGGCACCCGTAGAAGGGAGCAATTACTGGCATGCAGCATGGATTTATGAGCCAAAGCTCAGATAACCATACATACAGCAGCCATATGAATCTAAATTCATTGACAAATGCTGCTTAGATGACATCCCTTCCACTTTTTTGACCCCCTCCATTGGATCTGAATTCATATGCATGCTTTAAACTCCTAAATGCATACAAGGCTTACAGTATGGACAGAGAAACCAGTCAAAGGAAGGAGATCAGCATGGGAATGCACTGTGGCTGTTATTCTGATGTACCTATGCTCTTCTATGCAAGCGCTATGTCATGTGCTAAAAGTAAATTCCTGCTTTATACCAGAGGGGGTTTATCTTCTTTTAAACAGTGGCACAACGCAGCAATATAAAACAACATAAGACAAAATAGACATAAATGCAGGTACCTATATCACCACTAAACATGCAATTACAACTTAGTAGCAAATGAGCTAATGTAAATGTTTTTGTAGATATCATTAGCAGAGATGAGTGAAGGGTTAGGAGGGTTAGTTTCTACAAAAAGAGCCCAACTACTATTCATCAGCTTCGTATAGCTGTATTTGCTACATGCATGCATATTAGACAGAAAATAAATGAAACAGATTGTTAATAAATGGTGTACTGTATAAACTATGGCAAAATATATTGGCATCCACTGGATATTTAGTTATGGGTTTTAACAAAGCCCTTCATAATCTCTTACACTGACTAAGTCGTAAACACTTTATCTTGCTTATTTAAACGCTCATTTTCCATCCCTGACATAATTTTCATGCTCTATACAATTGAAAGCATCTGCAGCGCCCCCCACGTGAGCACTTCTCTCATTTTTCACTGGATAGGCTACTTAGCCATTTCCTCACTAATTCTGCTGTGCTGAGGGAAAGAAAGTCATCTGTTTGCATCTCAAAGTGGCACCACAACAGTTTGTCAATTCAATTACATACCCAAGACACCATTTTTTGCAACTTAAACAATTTGTAGCAATAGACTACCAACACACACATGCACACATATACAGTATGCCATAAATACAGTAAGAACTTGTTTTCTTTATAAAGCATCAAATGAATAAGCACCAAATGAAACAGATTTAACCTAACCAAAGACCCAGTTTAGACTGAGTTTCAGCTGAGAGTCCATCAAAATATGGAAACTGTTGCTAGAAGATTATACATTGGACAGCCCTATTATCATGTCTCCACGAATAATTTACAAATATAGATTACAAGAGTGAGAGAATGAGAATTGCCCTAATGCCACTAAGGCCACATTATATTAGGTGCAAGCCAGCACTAAAGATTAGATGGATTAGAAAAAGATGCACTTCAAGTGAGCTGGTTATTTCTACATCTTCCAACAAATATGCCATAGCATGACAAATATTATCCACAAAGAACCAACAGGGCTACAGCTTTGCACTCACTGACTCTATACTAGAAAAAGCAAACACACTGTAATACCTATAGACTTACAGCACAAAACCCCACTTATAGTGCTGTACAGGCCACCCTTGCAATGTGCTAGATAAAATAGCTGCTGAAAAAAAAACATTAATAGCCAGACACCAAATATTTTCCATCTGTAACATGTAGGATCAGACTACTGGGGCCCCCTTTCACCAATCAACCAACTGTCTGTAGGACCATCCTTGATATTTCCACAAAGGTGATAAAGATTCTTGGTAAATGGGAGTTCTTTCAAGGCCATCCACCTTGCTCACACCTCTGTCTCCTGCCACTTCACTTCCATACATCTGTGTCTCATGTCCATCTTCCAATCCACACACCTTTGTTTTGTGGCTCACCTTTCCACACATGCCACACCATTACTACACACATATGCCCCCTGCTACTCACCTTGCACACACCTATGCCTCAAATCACTCTTCTGCACCTTTGTCTCATGTCACTCCCCTACCACACACTTGTGCCTCTGGCCGCTCATCTTACATACAACTGAGCTTCATGCCATACCTCTACACACCTCTGTCTTGTCTTGCCTCATTCTCTACCGTAACACACACCTGTGCCTCATATCATTTTCCTCTTGTGAACATTTCTCTCAGGTCATTCACCTTGCACTGGCCTTTTCCTTGTGTCACTCACCTTTCCTCCTGAGTATCAGCGCCTCATTGCGCATCCTTTTCAGGCACCTTTATATTTCTTTCCATGCACCTGTAGCTCATGGCCTCAGCTTGCAAGCACCAGTGGCCACTGGCCAATGACTCACCTCCCACACACCTGTGCCTCATGCGGCTTCTTACTCAGTGCCCCCCCCCCCAGGGGCAAATATACAGCAGGCCCCCTGCATGCAGTGCCCAGTGGGCTTCTCACCTTCTATTTCGTCTTCTGGGAGCTGAGTGGGTGAGTGGTCTCTCAGAAGCTCGGGGATAGTGTACACTCCCCGGTACATTAACGCCGCTGTTACCGGGTGGAAAGGCATTATTGCGGGTGAGAGGACACCCGGGGGTACAGACAGTCCAAGAGGGCAGCATGCGGAGTGACTGTCACCGAAGGTTCGTTAAGGAGAGAGGGGCACCGGCACACAGCCCGCGGACTGTCCCTAGGAGAGGCGCACAGGTGAGCTGCATGCGGAGACACGGGAGGATACTAGTGGCACATGGAGACTGCTGCCTCACCGACACACACAAGGACTGTCACATGGAGACTGCCTCTTAGAGACCGGCATGCACCCAGAGACAGGGACCGTCACATGTAGAGACGACAGAAAGGGACAGTCACACTGGGAGAGCAAGGTAGGAGAGAGAGGGAGGAGGAGAAAGAGGGGAGAGAGAAAGCCAAAAGGGAGAAATGTAGTAGTGGGTGAAATCAAGGAGAAAGACTGTGACACTAGTGGCATGAGGAGGAGGAGGGAGAGAGACGGAGACAGAGATGGTGAGAGGCAGGAGAAGGGATGCAGAGGAAAGAGGCAGAGAGAGGTGCAGAGGCAACAGGAGGGAGCGGGAAGGCTGGATGGCAGCAAAGAGAGAAGGAGGAAAGCGCGGAGAGGGAAGGAGTAGGGGGAGAAGGAGGGAAAGACTGGCAGAAAGTCACTGAGATAGAAGCTAGCGGAGAAATGGGGTAGATAGAAAAGGGAACAGAACAGTGTAATGTAGTGAATATGTGAGAGATGGGTTCCTAATCGCCGCCAAACCTTATGGTCTCCAATTAGGAACCGTAACCATATTGACACGTCTTTTGGTGAATGACACCTTCTGTCCAGAGCAGCACTTTCCCTCCATGTTGAAATTTACGTCTGGGAACCAAAATCACTGGGTCAAGAATCACCCCCTCATTCTCTGACATATCGCCCCCCCCCCCCCCCCCCCCCGACTTTTGATATGCTATAAACCTTTTCCTCCCCGCTCAATGTCATTGCTACATACAAACTGTCAGATTCAGGGCTTATTAAAGACGGAAAATTGTGCTAGAGTGCTGCTTCCCTGTGTCCTTTCACTTAGGAGAGAGTCTCAAAATCGTGACAGTACAGTCGATGTGGATTCATATTTCAGTGTATGTGAGATCTGTGTAAATACGAATTAGCTGCAGTACGTACCAACTACCGAGAGAACGCAAACGCGCTCTATGCCCAATAGAAAAGTGCCCAGATCTCGGTTGATTTATTTAGAATAGGAGTGTGTATCTTTCTCATTTACAGCGATTTCTTACACTTGTACCAAGTATCTTTCCACTGCCAATGATCACCCATAGCTCCCTATCACTGCAATACCTGCACATGCTGATCACTACACCTGCCTTTAGTCCTACATCCATTCATCCATCTAATCGTCTGGCGGCATCCATCCCAAGTCAGTATTTTCTGCACTGAACACTAATCTTAATATATGTATAGTTCTCTGTGGTATATGTAATTTTCCAAGAAAAAATGTACATCAAAATCGTATAGCCCTGAATACTAGCATCATTATACCTATACACTTACATTTAGTAATATTATAATAATATTTTTCTAATATCATCTATTTTCTCTCTGTTTGTCTCACCCTGTTCATTTATCTATCACAATTTGTCTCTTTTTCATTCTTTTTATTCATCCATATACCCCTTTTTCTACCCAATTATCTTTTATCTGTATGTGACCTAATCTATAACAAGCTGTCTATCCACTTACCTATTTCTCTCTATATGTTTTAATTTCTTCATTTTCTATTTATCAATTAATTTTCCTATGTAGTGAGACATCTTTTTTTTTGCCACTCACCTATTATATTCAGTGTCACTTTAAAAGATGGGCAAAAGATACAATTGTCCACCACTAAGAGGTGTCACACCATCATACCACTCATCTGCTTTAACATATAACTTTCAACTGAGAGATCTCACAGAAATGTCAGCGCCTTTATTTTGAACAACCGAAATAGCATTATAACAAAATATAGGGGTTGTATATGTTTTCTCTGGGCAGAAGTGCAAGAACACTAATGGGTACAAGAGCTGGCCCCTTAGTGCTCATTCATGCAGCACTTCTGCCCAGGGAATGGTTGTGCTGTGCACGGTGTGCCAAATTTTTTAGGGTGCACAGTGTATGGTCAGGAGGTGCAGGCTAGCGATGTCCTTACCAGGGCCCAATTGTGGCTTGCAGGAGGAGGCTTACCTACATGCTTTCCTCTGCCTGCCACTCTTAAATAGAGCACTAATGTAGTTCTAAAACAGGGCACATAGACCTGTGGCAGTTCCAACAAAAAATGAAGGCAGTGTGCAGATTACAAAAAAAATGGCTTATTGCAGCTGTTTTTGCACTTTGCATACCACCATCCTTGCTGCAATTACTCATTATAGCTTAAAAATGGTGTTTATCAAAGTGATGAGTATTTTTTTTGTTAGTTATTTCTTTAGCTTATGCCTTATATATTCAAGTTCAACTGCTTTAGGTAGGTTCTGTCACAGATTTCTTGGGGTGGCTGCAGGGGACAGCCAGTGAGATCATTGTTATTGGTGCAGTGCTACCTTATAGTGGCCCTGATTATCTTAGCTACATTACTGTAGCCTGTGACACCATGACTACTACAGACTATTTGTTTGGAGAAAAAAAGTAATGAAATATGTTTTTTGGTTTGTGTAGATTATCTACATTCTCTATTGTAATACAAACTCAATATTCTTGTTTACTTGTCTGGGCAGCTTTAAGAAGCTAAGCTTTGGGGTTGTAGAAAATTATGAAGAAGAAAATAAAGTCTGCCTGTCATATAAGCTAATAGTGAAGTGCGGGTCAGCCCAATAACCGTGGGACCCGTGGGTTGACCTGGGTGTTTGGTCCACCTCGTCACATAACTTGCGGGTCACGAGCAGGTTCGGGTTTTGTGATGTCATTGCGGGGCAGGTGCGGGTCTATGAATAAAGGAGAGAAGCCAGGTTAGGTAGAGTTCGGGCTAGAAGCAGGCAGGTTAGGATCGGGCGTGGGTCAGGTTTTTCTTGACCTGCACTTCACTATAAGCTGATGCTACAGGGATGCTACAGTTCTTATGCTAATTACACTGGTCTCTGAGCTACCATGTACTAATAATCTGTATGAATTCTGTATATACAGTGTATTGTGCATCAGCCCCTAAGCTCAGGTAACTAACAGCAGCACAGGACATGTGCAGTGAATCAGCAGAAAAGAAGATGGGGAGCTACTGGGGGCATTTTGGAGGCACAGATCTTCCCTGCTAAAGGGCTGTGGTTGCTGAAAGTGTTGTGTTTTAGATCCTCCAGGGACCGAACTGGGGGAATGCAGGCAGAAGAGGTACATACCCAGTGCCCCCTCCCATGCACCGTTGCACCCTAGGCATGTGCTTCTTCTGCCTACCCATAGTTCCAGCCCTGGTAAGATTAAACCTTGGCCAGCACTCATGATGCAGGCATTATTGTAACATGACATTTAAAAGTCCAACTGATGTTAACAACATTGCATGTACTGAGATTTTTGTACCTGCTGGTAAAAACTTGGGCCTGATCCTTGACTCTACTTGTACATTTGCAGGCCAAGACCTGACCTTAATGTGGAACGTATTTTACTACTTGCTATATTGCTGTATGTGTAACTTGCCATGCCAGTCTGCCTGTGCCTACCTTGCCTACCCTACCTGTTTGAGTTCCTATTACCTGCACTTACCATTCCTTTGTGATCCATGTACCTACCTGCCTCGTCTAACCTACCTTTGCCTGAATAAAATGTGAGCTTGTTTTGCAAAAGGTGTCCTTGTGCACCTGTCAATGCTTTCTCCTTAGTCTACACATTTTGGGCCAGTGATCCTGACACAAGCTACAACCTATCAGCCTCTTAATTTCAGGCAAGGGCTGAAAGGTGTTGTGGCATGCTGGGGTTGTATATTCTTCTTTTTCTTGACAAGTAGGCTGGCAAGGGGTTGTAGTTTGACACCATCTAAAGGGCTGCAGATTGCCCATTACTAATGTATCTCTCTGTCCACTCACCAACATATTTTTCTTTTCTTTCTTATGTGCTCTGTATAAATTTCATACCTCATGGTCTATCTACACCTCCCCCCAAACCATTCATCCATTATCTAGATCTGACCATCCATCTTGTTTCTGTCTATGGTTATTGATCAATAGCCCTTATAAGCTCTCTACTTTTTTCCTATCCACTCACCTAGTATCTATATCTGCCTGATCATCTATCTACATCTATTTCTGCCTTTAGCTGTTAAGTATATCTGGCATTCATATATTTTTTATAGCTGTAATTTTCTGTGTCTCCATTCGTACATTTTCTGTATCTTACTGTCTATACTAGAATATCCACTCACCTATGCACGTCTTAATTCATTTACCTGGGATATATTTATATATATATATGGCATGGCAGGTGTGACTGGGGAAGGTAAGGGGTGTGGCCATGCATCCACAGGTCTTTTGGTTTTTCATTGGGGCCCCATTCTACTTAATGGCAGAACCCTCCATCCAGGGACGCAGGAGACAAATGTTGGTTGTGTTCCTTATACTTAGTTGACAGGGGCCACCACCCAGGGGGGCCAGAAAGCAGTGGTCTGATAACCAAACACCCATGGTTGGGAGGGTCCTTATAACTATGAATGGGACCTCATGAATTTTGATTGAAGCCTTGATGGCTTCAATCAAAAACAGGGGAAACATTTCTGGATCTGTGTTGCCTTGTCAAATAGCCCCTACACCTCATGAAATCAGGTCTACAAAATCAGATCAATTAAAAAAAGGGCATTAGAATAGAGCAAAATTGCGCGCAGCAAAGAAGAAAGGTTTAAGCCACATGGAACAGAGACAGTGTTATAGGGGAAAGTATACAAAGTAAGGCTTAATTGAAGGGATGGTGAGAAGGGTATCTAAGGAATACTGCATTAACAAGAAAGGAAATAACAAAAACTAGAATTATGAAAATGAAGATGAGGATCATAAACTAGAGCAGAAAAAGGTGTTGTGGAGCATAATAAGAATGAAAATAAAATTGTGAGAAGAAGGAACAGAGGACTGTATATAAAATCAGGATATAATAATACAAAGAAGTGTGGAAAGGGTATTAAGCCAAAGCAGAGAGCTGACAGTACAGAGGATCGGGGAAATGAGGGATTAGAGAGACATTGAGTAAATGGTGTAAAATGGCATCGTGAGGTGAAGATAAATGGAAAAAAGGAGGGTGCGGGGAAGAAGGACTCATAGCTTGATTGAAAGGGAATGTTGAAGAAAAAGCTGGAGAATGTAATCAGGAAGCTTCCCTCCCAGCTGGAGATATCCATCTGGATCAATTCTCTAAACTAAGAAACTATCAGTCCATATGGACAGAGACAGAACCATCATGCATAAGCTTCATTTGGTGTGCACAGCATCTTCATCCCTGTCACAGAAACATAGAATCTGGCAGCAGCTATAACTCTACCCATATTGCTCTTTCACACATGGAGCAATACCTCAAATCCTGTTTGGCATTTGCTTACAGAGAGTGTGTCTTTGCTGGATATGGTAAGGTTTCTTACTTAACTGACATTTGTTGCAGGAATATTTTTAGATCAGTCAAGTACTGCATCTAAATTGATTGTTGCATTTCCTCCTACAGGTCTTTCAGCATTATTTCAAAATGTTACTTCATATATATTACCTAAATACCAAACTCCTATTTACATTTACAAAAGGGCAAAAGATTGAGGGGGCTTAAGTTAAACCAAATTCATGATTTTTTTGGATTTGGTTAAATATTGAATCTTCCATGAATGCTAAACCCAATATAAACTTTACATTTCACATGCAAAATTAGAACACAATAATTGCCACCTAAATTTGCCACCTTTCGTTGCTGGTCATATGTCATAAAGAGTTCAATTCTCTCAGTTCAAATTGCGTAAGTTATGTATAAGGTTATGTTAAAAAGTGCACAATTTACGTAACTTCCACAAAATTTGCCTAGAAGCTTAAGAAACTGACTTAACTTGCCTGGAAACTTGTGTACTGAAGAAAAATACATGACACGGGCAGGCATGGGCAAACTTCACTCACCACCAATGAATTAAAAAACTTAAAGTAAATTCCCCTGTCCCAGTCGTAACGGCAACGAAAAAAATCGCAAAAATACGAAAAAGTCGCAAAATGTTCGTTTTCCAATCTGAATTTTTCTCATTCGGATTCGGATTCGTGGATTAGTAAATCAGTGTATGGCAAAAATGTTGGCACTGTACGCTTGTGTTCATTGGTGGCCCCATATAAATAACTTGTATGGGGCCCCAAAGTTTCTGATGGCGTCACTGTTGGGGAGCCCGGCACACCACAGTCTGACCCTACATTTTCACTTTTTATCCTGTGGTCTAAAATGCAAACTGATTGAAAGTGCCAGAAATGGCATTCTCAACCTGAACATTTATGCTATTTTTGGCCCAAGAACCCAGATTCAAGTAGTTTGCATTTACAGGTTGTGGGAGACAGCAGAGGTAGCCTAGGTGGGTATTTGCACAAGCTCAAATACACCAGAAGGAAACTCCCAGACAGCCTCTGTGTAATAAAATCCAATTTGCAAAGAATGGTTTGGAAAATGTACTTTCCTTATTCTTTATTGCAAAAGTAATAAATGAGTTTTTATTGATTCTGTTTTTATGACATACATCTTCTGAGATGTTCCATCATCTAACAGGTGTCATTTGTTATTGTGTATATTGTGTATACTCCTCCACCACAAACAGACCTCGACCAGGGTTCTTTCTTGAAGTGGATTTGGGCATCCAGCAGGCTGAAACAGGTTCCCTTTATTTTATATACACAGAAACATAGCAATGCTTATCCAAAAATTCAAAACTTCACTTTATTGGATACCAATACCACCACATCATCAGATTTTTAAATAAGCACAATAAAATTTCTATATGGTCTGATGATACATGGATGGGAAGCATGCATGCAGATGCCGGGTGCAGGGCGCTATTATGCACCAGGTCCCAATGAAGTTCCTGCAGGGGTTCCTAGGCCTTTCTAATTATGTGCCTCTGGCTACCACCATCATTTAAATCACATGAATGAAGCCTAATGGGGTAGCCCTTCAGAAGGATATTTACATTTCTCATCTGGTTAGTACCTTTGTGTGGTATACTAACAACCTGGGACTGAATACAGGGCCATGGTTGGGCACATGCCAAGGGTGGGGGGTGAGGGGTGCTGGACTCTTACATGGCCAATATAAGCTGTTTAGTCTCTCCAATTAGCACCTGGGCAGTAACCCATAACAACCAATTAGTGATAACCTTTTCTCAGCCACAGGTAGAACAATAAAAATAAAAATTTGATTGGTAGTCATGGGTTCCTGCCCAGGTGGAAATGTTTCCTGTATTGATAAATTAACCCTTTTGTTTGAAATTGAACAAGTGGTCATGCTGTTAATGCATAATGCACGGTCATATAAATAGTAAGTAGTTGGATTTAATTTTAGCCAATTAACATATTTAACAACTACACTGTTTGAAAGATAATAATGGTATTTTTATTGAACTTTGAATCCCACTGATAATTCAGACTTGCCAAATTGTATGAGCATGTTTGCAATGGAAACAAATTGATAGTTGTTTATTTGTATACGTAAGGTTTTAATTGCTTATAGATTATCTTTTGGGAATCTAAGTATAGTTATAGATTAACTTTTGGGAATTATTCTTAAGATATTGATAATAAATTTGTCATTTTATTACTACAGCATGTCGAGCATTGAAGTACAAATTTCAATATGTAATTGGTAAGCATGCCAAACAGTGAAAAAATATTTTTTTAGCAGAATTATAATTTGGGATTGGGGCTACTAAGGCTAGAAATGCCACACATTATGTTTTGGGGATTCTGTACCAAAAGCAACCACAGCTATTTAGCTGTAAATATCTGTGCCTTAAAAGATGTATACCCATATACGTTTCTGTTGATCCAATACAAGTCTGATTAGTAAAATTTAATAATGAGCCCTGTAGCTTCAACTTTTATTACAGACAAACCTCATTTTCTGCTTGATTAATATAACTGAAGAGAAGCTGAACTTTTAGGCTGGTGCATTACGTTCTGTATGTAAAATATGACATTTCTAGCAAATTCTCATTTAAGATTCCCTTATGTAAATAGCCTTTATATAGAAACTTACTAATTGTTTCATTTTACATTTTTTTTTGCATATCTGTTCCTGAGAAAATATTTTCTTAACCCTTATGTATTGGTGTTTTGGCAGCCCCATAATTCACATACTGGGTAAAAGCTACTATACAATATAATTAGATATTATTTATGTTGGTATATTTTAGATACAAATCAGCTCTAAAGGAATAAATCTCTTTTAAAATTTCACATCCATGAATTTTGAACCTATGCCATATGCAGAATGACTAGTTGGATCAAATTAATTTGCCAATTCCATCATTCTTAACAAATCACTTTCAATGTCATGCCAAGCACATATGTAGACATATCTGTATGTTTTTGAGCCAATAAATTATATTTTGGCACCTCAGCACTTGTTCAGAGTGATGCATTAGCGAGCTTCTCTCTAAACATGCATGCGGTATTCTTAACTGTTGGTACGTGAGTAAGAGGAAGATGTTTCCATAAATTGTTATAAAGGATAACCTGCAATAAATTTTAAAATTAAGAATACTTCATAATCTTGAACTGTTTAATACAGCGTGTGTTGGGAAGTTTAATAAAGTATGTTCTTTTATGGCCTGTTAAATCCTACAGTACTACATTCAACAGACGTTAAACTTAAAAGCTCCATTCACTTGTTAAAAATGGTAGTACATGCTACTCTTTAAAGGTTATAGTAGTTATAAAAACCCTACAAAAAGTAATGGATTAAAAAAAAAAAAATGCAGAATTTTTAGTGCAGATTAAACTTATGCATGTGGTGTGTAATAACAGGGTCCCTAAACCCTACACATTTCCCATTACTGCACATGAAAAAAACGTATTCAGTTTTCCTTATATAGAAAAGGTGCATAAACACTATATGAACTTCCAGAAATATATATAATATTGATATAATGGTCTGAGACCAGTTCTCTAACCCTTAAGCTCCCAGTGTAATGCAATCCCAACCAGGGCCGGAACTAGGGGTAGGCAGAAGAGGCAGCTGCCTAGGGCGCAACGATTGGGGGGCGCCAGGCAGGAGCCTCTCCTGCCTACCCCTAGTCTGCGATCCATTTCGCATCGCACATTGCCCCCGCCCCGCTCTCAAACTGCGCATGCGCGCCAAACGAAACGGGGGTGTGGGTGTGCGCGGTGCAGGGGCGTGGTGGCCGACCGGTTGCCTAGGGCGCCCGGTCGGCTCGGCCCGCCCCTGATCCCAACCACACTTTATTCAACTGTAAAGTGGTGAATTCTGTAAGCTGAAGTCCCTTTGCTTTCCAGAAAATCTGTGCACCACACACTATGCAAAGCAGAGGGACGTAAAGAAATAATGTAATGGGAAAACATGTTTTTATCAAAACACATCAGTTATTGGAGCTTCTCCTGCACAATGCATTGAAATCTGTTTTCCAAAAACAAAAAAATATCTTTTAATATTTAATTTTGAAATTAGCCATATTCTTTATTTCCCAGGGTGCCACAGCCATGTGACTTGTGCTCTGATAAACTTCAGTCACACTTTACTGCTCCAGTTACATGAAATAGGAGAAACAATAAGTTTCCTGAAAGCAGTTCTAATGTGTAATACTGGCTCCTTCTGAAAGCTCAGACTCGGGCACAATACACTATGATGGCTGCCTACACACCAATATTACTACTAAAAATAAATACATTTGTTGGCAAAAAATTTTTAAATGGTAGAGTGAATTATTTGCTATGTAAGTAGTGTAATTTAGAAATAAAAAGTATACCGTAAAAATCACTACAGAATCCCTTTAAATACCTTTACATATATATACTAGCAATGTAATTCTAATTACAGTATATTCCAGACCAGTAATAATACATCTCACTTTGTAACCCAGTGTTAAGAGTTTTATTCATTTTGAAAATACTATCTACACTGAATTATTTTGTTTTAGCACCTGAGAATCAGCATCCAGTCAAGTTCTCTTATCAAGTTTCACCTGTATTCAGGCATCACCTCTGTGGTTCTCAATGTCGGTTTCCCACTTTTTACTGTTCTGTTCATTCTGGTTGTCTTTCAAGGTGATCGGAACAATATAAAGGTGTCCATAACATCGGTTGCCATGGCATGTGTGTAGTCACCTTAACTCAGCATGTTACCTGGTGCCCAGCCCCTGGTCTTCTTAACCTAAAGAACCTAGAAAGTAAAGAGAACTGTTATAGCCTGTTTGCTGATCAGCATTCAAGCATATTAGAGCTTATCTACTGTAAAGCTTCTGTTCTCTTTAACCACCCCTGGAGGGACCTGCAACAGAAAGAGAGCTATTTAAACTGCATGACTAACAACTAAGCAAGCTAGCATTTGTCAGTCACTCAGTGCCTGTTCTCCTTAATTTTCCTTCAGGGAACTTGAAGAAAGAAAGAAATACAGACAGTGACTAATTCTCTGTCATGAGTTCCACTCTCTGCTCCTGTCAGCTCCTAGTCATCATAGGCCACTGGAATCCAGGTCAATTAGGGGGCAAATTTACTAATCCACGAACGGTCCGAAGGCGTCCGAATGTGTTTTTTTCGTAATGATCTGTATTTTTGCGACTTTTTCGTCGCCGTCGCGACTTTTTCGGATTGGTTTTTCCGCTGTTTACAATTGCTCAATGCGAAAAATCGCGTCGGCAAATAAATAGTCGCGACAAATACAAACAAGTCGCGACAGCGACGAAAAGACGGCAAAATTTTCGTTTCCAATCCGAATTTTTCCCTTTCGGGATTCAGATTCGTGGATTAGTAAATCTCCCCCTAAGAGTATTAATATATCCCAATTATACTCTACCAATCTGGGCAACTAGCAAATACATCTTTAGTATGCTAGAAGTCCAGAGTACTATATCTGCAGGACCCCCCTGCAATACTAGGACAATCCCATCCAAGTACTTTTTCCTCTTTCAAGCACCCCAATCTAACATTAGTTAGTTTTATGAATACAGAAGTTGTGATTTTATTTACTTCCCAAATGTATATTATCACTGTTGCAAGCTCTTCCATTATATCAGAATACCTTAGAAAATTATTGTGTTGGTCTCTTTAATCCCCCACCATCTTGTATTCTTGTGCACCCTGGTTTCTTACATGTACTCCATCTCTCCAAACTGTTGTGCACTCCCACATTTCTGTAGTTTGCTAGATAGAATAAAGAATACAAGATGTGAGTTTTGCATTAGCAACTTGAACACAGACATGAAATCCCACATTATAAATCGGAACAGAACAAACCTGCCTGATATATTTGGATAAAAGTTTTAACTTACTAACTGCCACGTTCTGTTTAGAGAGGCTAGCAACAACAACTAAAAAGGCATCACTAGAAAGCATTTTGCAAAATCAGCTGGAATCTCCTGCTTAGAATACAACAAAATTAACTTTGCTAGGTTGCCAAAAACTGGCTTTGGATAGTAATCCTGATAGTCAGGATTAATGGAGCGCTGTCATTCTCCTGTCACCCATGCCATAGATCTTAATTGTACATTTAATAACATCAATTAGGCAAAACACTGACATAAAGGGTTTGATGGATGAGAACACTGAACATAAAACTTGAGTTTACAGTGAAGATTTGTTTATGTCAAATTTTTATATACCTCACTGCTTTTTCTTATGAAGCATTTAGAAAACTTTGGTAGACATAGTAGTTTATAAAATTACTTACCGGTATATTAAATGTGTGTAATTATCACAATAGTTTGTCATAAAATTTATTTTCCCTTTCCTGTGTCAGAAACAAACATTCATTTGCCAAGTCAGCTGTCCAATAGTTACATAGTTACATAGTTACATAGTTACATAGTTACATAGTTACATAGGGTTGAAAAAAGACCAGAGTCCATCAAGTTCAACACATCCAAGTAAACCCAGCATGCACAACCCATACTTACCAACCTATACTCTTACATACATAAACTATATATACAACCACTAATATTAACTGTAGATATTAGTATCACAATAGCCTTGGATATTCTGCTTGTTCAAAAACTTATCCAGGCCCCTCTTAAAGACATTAACAGAATCTGCCATTACCACATCTCTAGGAAGGGAATTCCACAACCTCACTGCCCTCACCGTGAAAAACCATCTGCGCTGCTTCAAATGGAAGCTCCGTTCCTCTAATCTAAAGGGGTGACCTCTGGTGCATTGATAATTTTTATGGGAAAAAGGAACATCCCCTATCTGCCTATATTCCCCTCTAATGTACTTGTACAGAGTAATCATGTCCCCTCGCAAGCACCTCTTTTCCAGAGAAAACAACCCCAACCTCGACAGTCTAACCTCATAGCTTAAATCTTCCATTCCCTTTACCAGTTTATTTGCTCGTCTCTGCACTCTCTCCTGCTCATTAATATCCTTCTTAAGGACTGGAGCCCAAAACTGCAGGCCTTACTAGGGACCTATAAAGAGGCAAAATTATGTTTTCATCCCTTGAGCCAATGCCCTTTTTTATACAAGACAGCACTTTATTGGCTTTAGTGTCAAATCACTCTGCAAAGTGGCAGCATCCTGCATGGAACTTATAGTTTTGCGCAATTTAGTGTCATCAGCAAAAATAGAAACAGTACTCTCTATGCCCACCTCCAGGTCATTAATAAACAAGTTAAAAAGCAAAGGACCAAGGACTGACCCCTGCGGTACTCCACTAACCACACTGGTCCAATTAGAAAATGTTCCATTTACCACCACTCTTTATAATCTATCCTTCAGCCAGTTCTCTATCCAATTACAAATATTATGTTCTAGGCCAATATTCCTCAATTTAATCATTAACCTTCTGTGAGGTACTGTATCAAATGCTTTAGCAAAGTCCAAGTAGATTACATCAACTGCCATTCCAGCATCGAGGTTCCTGCTCACCTCCTCATAAAAGGCGACTAAATTAGTCTGGAAAGATCTGTTACGCATAAAACCATGCTGGCACAAACTAATAGTATTGTGAACTGCAATGTATTCAAGTACCCTATCCCTTATTACCCCTTCCAAAATCTTTCCTACTACTGATGTCAGACTAACAGGCCTATAGTTTTCAGGCTGAGAACGGGATCCCTTTTTAAAAAACGGCACCACATTAGCAATTCACCATTCTCTCTGCACCATGCCAGACCTCAAAGAATTCTGAAAAATTATGTGAAAAGTCTTGGCAATCACAGTGCTCAGCTCATTTAATACCCTGGGATGAATCCCATCCGGTCCTGGACCTTTGTTTACCTTTACATGTTCAAGTCTCTTTTGAATTATCTCCTGAATTATCTCCTGAGAGAACTGGGCATATTAAAAGGGAAGCCTTCATTAGCTGGCTCCTCAGATGTATAATAGGTTCCCACAACCTCTTTCATTTTTTACTATTCACATAATTAAAAAATAATTTTGGTTTCTTTTTACTCCTACATGCAATATCCCTTTCCATCTCTATTTTAGCTTGCCTGATAGCTTTTTTGCATGCTTTATTTGATTCCTTGTACCTGATAAAAGTTTCTGCAGTCCCAGCTAACTTGAATACTTTAAAATCACGTTTTTTCTTACCAACACTTTTATTCAGCCATAAAGGTTTTGCTTTGTGATGCCTCTCCTTGCTTACAAGGGGAATATACTGTTGTGTATACCTGCAAAGCAATGCTTTAAAGATGTTCCATTTTCCTTCTGTGTCTAACCCTATGAAAAGCCTTTCCCAGTTGACACATTGCAGAGATTCCCTTATACTGGCAAAGTCTGCACGTCTAAAATTGAGCATTTTAGTTAATCCCTTTTAGAGCTGTCTCTGTAGCATTATCTCAATGGAGACCATGTTGTGATCACTGTTCCCCAAATGTTCACCCACACAAATGTTAGAGATGAGTTCAGTGTTATTAGATATCACCAGGTCCAAAATAGAGTAATTCCTAGTAGGTTCTTGAACCGCCTGAAATAAAAAGTTGTCATTTTGTATATTTACAACCTACAAGCTTTTTCTGACTTAGCCACCCCATTACTCCAGTCAATGTCCGGATAATTAAAGTCCCCCATAATAACAACTTGACCCAATTGTGAAGCCTCCTCCATTTGCAAAAGTAGCTGGGTCTCATCCTCCTCATCTATACGGGGTAGTATATAGCATACACCAATGATCATTTTCTTTGTTACCTTCAGCCCTACTGAAATTTCTACCCAAAGAAATTCAACGTTTTCATTGGTAATGTCTTTATTACATGGCTTTAAATCTGACTTTACATAAAGACAAACCCCTCCACCCTTTTTAATCTCTCTGTCCCTCCTAAAAAGGGTATAACCATTTAAATTCATGGCCCAGTCGCATTTTTTATCCCACCAGGTCTCAGTGATACCAATTTAATCATAATTTTCAATACATGCAATAGCCTGCAGCTCCCCTAATTTACCCAACAAGCTTCGCACATTAGCCAGCATGCAGCAGAGATTACTACTTCTCCCTCTGATGTTTACATTAGCTAACAGAGAGTTAGAGCTAAGGTGAAAATTAGCTTGTTTCCCTTGTAACAAAGGAAGCTCCTTATCTGATAAACTATATGTCCCCCTCACTGCTCCCCCACAGCCCTTTGCTAGTCCCACTGCCCCGTCTACACTAGCTTTCCCATAAAACTCTAGCTCACCCCCCCCTGTCTAGTTTAAACACTCCTCCAGCCTCTTAACCATTCTCTCCCCTAGCACAGCAGACCCCCTTCCATTGAGGTGCAATCCGTCACGGCTGTATAGATTGTACCCCAAAGAAAAGTCAGCCCAGTACTCTAGGAACCCAAACCCTTCCTTCCTACACCAAGACTTTAGCCACACATTTAGCTCCCTAAGCTCCCGCTGTCTCCCTAAACTTGCACTTGGCACCAGCAAAATTATCGAAAAAACGACATTGGAGGACCTTTGCTTAATCTTAGAGCCTAGATCCCTGAACTCACTCTTTAAGTTTCTCCACCTACCATTCATTTTGTCGTTAGTACCGATATGTACCAAGACAGCCGGGTCATGCCCAGCCCCTCCCAATAATTTGTCAACCCAATCAACCACATGCCGAACCCTGGCACCAGGAAGACAGCAAACTGTTCCGTTGAAGTGATCCGCTCAACAGATTACCCTGTCCACTTTCCTAATGATCGGAATGAACTGGAAGGGAGAGGGGCAGCATAAGGTGATATCCTGTGGGTGAAATGGCATGCCTTCTTACCTACAACTTACACATAGTATAGTAATATATAAAGCATGGATCCCAGGAATCCAAACAGGCCTTTAACCACCATCTGTTTAGGCCTAGCTCTGCTCTCCTCCCCACCACTACTAGAGAAACTGGTATCCCGGCTGTTAGAGAGATGAGCCTCATCTAGAACCGCCAGACCAGAGTTCACACTCCCATCTTTTTCACACAATCTGGCAAATCTGTTGGGATGCGCAAACCCTGGCGCAGCCTCCCTCTTCCTTTTTCCCACACTAGATTGTCTAACTGTCACCCAGCTTACTGCCTTATCATCCTTTTGATGCTCCCCTCTCCCCAAACTATCTGACCCCGCTAGCTCCTGCTCAGTAAGCAAGAGACTCCTCTCAAGATTGTCAATCGAATGCAGTGTTGCAACTTGTTCCTCTAGGGCTCTAACATGAGCCTCTAAAGTGGCAATTCGCTCACAACCACAACAGAGGTATGCACTTTGGAACTGTTGTTCCGCAACTGCATACAAGTGGCAGGCTGTGCACTGTGTCAGACCTTCAATGTTGCTGCCACTCATTCTCCCAGTTACAGAAACAATTAAACAGAAATAGGTGAAAGGACTTGAAATAAATGCAAACTTAGTACCTTGTTTTAAACTCCCTTAGTTTGTAACTCCTGTATTCATAACTCCACTTACAGAGCCCTCACTAACGCCTGTGTTTATAACTCCACTTACAGAGCCCTCACTAACTCCTGTGTTTATAACTCCACTTACAGAGCCCCACTTAAAGAGCAATCACTTTCAGAGCACCAACCACCAGAGCAAGCTCCACTGGAGTGCCAGAAGGTCTATTTATACAGTCTGTCCAGGTGAACTAATCAAACCCCACCTGCCTCAAACTGAGGGTAATTACAAAGGAATGTAACTTATGGCAAACCTGCTGTAAAGCCTTATAGTTCACCAAACTTTGTAAATTTTTACCAAAAACAGCAAATACTTTTGAAAATATTAAACCCAACAGTTAAAAAACACAAAGATTCTGAATAAAGTTAATAAAAAATACTTATCCCTTTTTTGTTGAAGTGAAAAGCAAGTTGATTCCACCCGCCACCAGCCAGTTAGTAAGCAAGTTCACTGGAGTGCCAGTAGGTCTCAATAGCTTTAGAGCACAACTGCCATTTTGATTGCCACTGCAAGAAATTATTGACTCCTTTTTGGTACCAGACACAGAAGAGAATACAGGCTAAATAAAAGGCTAGAGGGCCGGCAATGTTGTTGTTCTGTGCATGTGGCTATGATGAATAAATGCACATACACTTAAAATTTATATAAATATGTTTTATTAATGATCAATTGCATGCTCTTTGTGTATGCTCAGTACATACATAAAGATGTGTGGTTGGGTAGAAATAGGGCATGACCCAGGAGTAAAGGCCATCTCTATGTTTAAAATGACTGGAAGGGAGAGGGGCAGCATAAGGTGATATTCTGTGGGTGAAATGGCTTGCCTTCTTACCTGCAACTTACACATAGTATAGTAATATATAAAGCATGGATCCCAGGAATCCAAACAGGCCCAGACTGGCAACCTGTGGATTCTGGCAAATGCTGCTGTAAGATGCCATTGACAGTCACTGTCTATTGGGGTGGTGGGAGGCTGTTTGGACGTATATGTATATGAAATGCCAGGGCCTAATTTGAATGCTATTTTGGACTTGAAGCCAAGTGACCTGTGATAACTACCATCAGCTCCAGCAATTTGCAGGGAAGTTAATACATTTTGTCTGCTTATGGACTACAGTAACTTTAGGTCCCCATACACGGTAAGATCCACCTGAGGGTGGGCGATATCGGGGAGCTTGAAGTTAAAAAAAATAATAATACGATCGTTTGGCCCTGGGGTCAAACAACCGGATTATGTAGGCGGCAATGTATCAGTCGGTTCGGGGACTGAATATTTTTACCTGGCCGATCGATATCTGCCCAATTTCAGGCCAGATATCGGTCGGCCAGTCCACTCGTTTCTGCCCCTACACAGCAGCTATTATCGGCCCATGTATGGGGGCCTTTACTCTCACCTACAGGGAAGAGAAGGGGGAGAGGTGGGGAGAGGCTTTGCATAATGCACTTTTATAGCAATTAGCCTCTTAAAACATACAGAAATACAGAGCTTAAATACAGATAAAATACTAAAATGCATAGTTTAAATACCCATTTAAAGCTTACATCTTTCAGGAACTACAGTGAAGGAAAAAACAAACTTGCAGCAGTAAAATGGTTTTTAGTCTTACAGTATTACAATGAATTCCCAGCACAGCTGTCAAAATGTCAGATTCAGCTTAGAAGTTTGGCAGTTTTCACCTTATAGAATCCCTATGTAGAAAGGGGTGGACATAACCAGCCTGAAACACTCCATCACTGAGCTTGGATCTCAGTTAATAGGATTGGGGACATTGGAAGAATTCCCCTGATATTCCAAAATACCATTATTTGTGGCTCTGAGCTTCAATGTGACATTGCTCTGCCCATGCAAACACACAGTTGAGGTTTCTTTCTTAAAAATTATGTTCATATTTTAATATCAAGTGTTCTATTAAGTGCATCCACAGATCTATGGTTGGGTAATATGTCTGCCTTATTATAATTTCCTTTCCACAGAGGCATGATTTGTCCTCCACCTTTTGAACACCGCATGGTGACTGACATTTCATTAACTTTTCCCATAAATTACAACTTATCTTGTGAATATTCTTGATAAATGGCAAGACTGGGGTTCATTGATCTTTTACAAATTTGATCATTAACATAAAATGTAGTAGGTCAGACTGGCAAGGGTGAAACATTTTCCTTTTGATAAACTGACCTAGATTGACCATGCATTCCAGTATGGTCCCTCTAGTGACAAGGCATTTACAGGACCATAAACATAAAATGAAAAGGCTCTGTGTGCATTATACACAGAGAAAACAGTCTGTATTAAAAAAACATCAAAAACATCAGTCCACCCCCCTGGCCTTTCTCTTCATTGCTTTGGGCGCAGGAACAATCCAGTGGCTGCCACAGAGGGATATACACAGTTCTGGAAGAGTTACCTGCTTTAATAGTTCAAAAGGTATAGATAACAGACAGATATGCTCTAAGAGCATGTTACAAAACAGTATAGTACAGTGCTTGCATAGTAAGTCCTAGCACCACTAAGCAAGAAGGAGATCTTAGGCTAGTAACAATACAAGAAACTGGCTATGAAGGCATTAATCATAAACTGTAACAATAACAGAGATACATAAAAAGCAAGGAAACATTCATCTGAGAAACCGGTTACAAATTAATTTGCCAGTTTTCAAGAACCCACTGAAAGGGTGCAGGAAGTTAACAGAACAGAAGCTTAGACAGAATTGGATGTGAACCAAACTGGCAAGACCAATATCAATGCAATCCAACAAATCTGTCAAATTATTGTAAGGTTAGTGGGCACCAAACGATCACACATTTAGCGATTTTTCATCAAACATTGGTCAGAAAATCGATCAGGCAGGATTGAAAATTTTCATCATTAGCAATGAAATTTGCCCGTTGTCCAATTGTTTCCAGGACCAAACAGGTAGTTTTCAAAATCTCTTGAAACAGTCATTTTTGTTGATGGACAAAACGTACTTTTAAACAATCGTTTCAGTCCTGCGATAACTAAAAGATCTTTTAAAAAACTTACTGTCTATGGTCAGCTTTAAAAGGGTGATGCATAAAGGTTAATGCAATGCAGGGCTGATTCTCAGGCTACGGACAAAAACAGGGCGAAGATCAGCCCTTACTCTGGCAACAGCCTTTCCCTGTGCCTGCCTCCAGAGCCATAGCATTGGCAAATGGAGGGGATTTCAGCATACTTACATTTTAGATTAGTTTACGTTTACATAATCCTTAGTTTTCTGATTCAGATAAGTAGTCTTCACCAAATATTTGGTCACATTTAAGAACTAGAACATGTTTTTGATTAGCTCTATTCATTTAGGCTAACAACACAAGGGCTGGAACTAGGAGTAGGCAGAAGAAGCACCTGCCTAGGGCACAATGCTGGAGGGTGCCAGGCCTTTCCTGCCTACCACTGGTTCATGCTTCCTTGCCCCCACTTCTTGTTGCATGAAATCCCCCCAGTGGAATCACTGTGTGCACAAGCGGGGGCGGGGGGGGGGGGGCAAGGAAGCTAAAGGTGGCCATACACTATTAGAGTTGTCACCTGGCTAGTATTTAACTAGCCTAGGCTGTAAATCACCAGCTACGACCAACACCGGTATTGAAAATTTATCTGTAATATACTTTCTGGTAAATTTGCAATACCCTATAAATCCCCCCTTCCTCACATTCTCTGCACTAATCAGCCTTTATACTCACAGGCTCAACTCTGACCCTTCCCATTTTACCACCCATTTTTCAGTCACATTCACCCTTTCCCCGCCTAGTCCACCCATTTTTCTGCCCCTTTTGTTACAGCTTGCCCCTGAAATGAAGGCTGATATTAAAGAAAAAAAAAGGTGGCAACCCTACACACTATAAGATCTGCTTGTTTAGTGAGGTCGCTAAATGAATAGATCTGACCTCCCATATGCCCACCCAAAGTGATGATATTGTGCTAATCCTGTTGTTTGACCATATGTAAATGATTGCATTACAATGACAGGAATACAAGCCTTTGGAGCAAGGACCGCATCAATGAGCCAATGCAGTGCTCGATTCGATGGGAGAATCAAACCTGCCCTATCGACATCTGGCTGATTTTTGGCCAGATATGGGTTGGTTAGGCTTGTTGGAGGGCTCCACACATTGGCATATCAGCTGCTGATTCAGTTTGAAGGACCCAAACCAGCAGCTTAAATCTGCCTGTGTATGGCCACTTTAAAGACTAAGCGAATTTCCCCTCCATAGCTTAACTATGCCCTCTTTACTTCCTCGATAATCTGAACTTTTGGGAAGAAAGAGATAAAACATAAAAGCCCTGGGGGAAAGAGTTGGTTACATGAGACCTTATCATATACTTATACCTTAAACCAAGGGAAAAAAAAGCATTGCTGTAGGATTATCATGAGAACTGTAATAAAAACAAGTTCAGCTCGAGGGAATTTTTTTCAGACTTACTTGTGGCCTTAACTAATTTGAATATATATGCAGCTTGTTCATTTGTTTTGTTACTGGCGTTTACTATGCTGCTGCCTAATTAGCGTGCCCCAATTTCACATTTTTAGTTACAGCACATAATCAGCAGAATCTAGCATTCTCCTCTTGTAATATCACTGTTGTTTTACTTGACACATTAAGGACTGTGGCACAGAGGACTATTTTTGGCTCAAAATACATTTTGTAAAAGTATGCTCTAGATTCTGAAGCATGATTGTAACAGTGATAATAACACAAAATCGCCACACTGGTATTAGCTGCTGCAGATACCATCTACATTATTGATTATACATCACAACTGAGTATCCTTTGAAGTATATCTTAAGAAACATTTTTTTAAAGGGCCTATAAAACAATTGTCTTTAGAACTACAAAGTTAATATATTATTGATCAATCTTAAGCTTAAAGGAGAACTAAACCCTAAAAACAAATATGGCTAAAAAAACATATTTTACATAATGAACTTATTGCACCTGCCTAAAGGTTCAGAATCTCTGTAGCAGTAATGATCCAGGCCTTCAAAGTTGTCACAGGAGCTTCCCATCTTGTATTCTGTTAGAAGTGTCAGTGTCACTCACATGCTCAGTGAGCTCAGGGCAGCTGTTGGGAAGCTAAGCTTAGGGCTCATAGCAAATTATCAAGCAGAAATTACATTTAGCTGTAATAGAAGCAGATGCTACGGGGGTGACTATTAATTTTTAATGCTAATTCCAATGGTTTCAGGGCTGCCATGTTCTAATTATCGGAATTATGTTGCCTTGTATTGCAACATTTATATTCTATATAAATGTATATGGTGAGTTGGTCCCTAAGCTTAGGTAGGTGGCAGCAGCAGCACAGAGCATGTGCAGTGAAGCGGAAAAGAAGATGGAGAGCACTAATACACTGGTGGGCATCTTTGGGGGCAGAGATTTTTAGTGCTGTGGTTGCCTTCGGCTGCTACAGAAGCCCAAAACATAAAGTGCAGAATTTCTTCCATTTTCTTAAGTTAGACTTTAGTTCTCCTTTAAGCCTTGTTGATTTTGTTGTATTTTTCCAACAATACGGAAAGTCTGGACTATTTGTGGGAGGCCAATATATCTATGTCAGGTGTTGCCTTACCTATGTATTAGCTGTTGGATGACTTCTGTATTCAAGGACGTGCTCAAGAAGTCTGCATCTCACTTTTATGCACACACAGCCAATTTGCAGGGTATGTCTCCCTTCTTGTTGGTGAAGGCCACCACCATGGTATTGTCAGACTATACATGTAGCAGAGAATCTAGTAATAATGGTTTAAAGGAAAAGTAATACTTTAAAGGAACAGTAACATCAAAAAATAAAAGTGTATCAAAGTAATTGTGTGTAGCCCTGAGTGTGGGCTACAGGTTACATAGCAAATAACATAAGTTCTGTAAAACACCATTGCATTCTACAGAGGGTATCTGTTATCTGCTATGTAACCTGTGCCTTTTCTCCTTTTTTTCAACTTGAATGGCTGCCCCCTGGATACTCAGCAGCTTAATTATATAAGCTATAGTAGTTTTTCTGAAGCAAACACACAACTTTTACCTTTGTAGGGCAACAGTACATTATATTTTATTTACCTTAAAACACTTTTAAACAATTTTTTTCAGTCTTATTGTTCTTTTAAATATAGCTCTGACTATTGACTAAGAATGTCACTTCCACCTTCCTGGTTTGTTGAAAAGTGTAGGGCTGCCCCCCTTCCATAGAGTCTGTAAAAACTACTTTCCATGCCAGAAATGCCCACGCCTTTCCCTTTGTAAAGCTCTAATAGTTAACCAACTAGTGAAGAGGTGAAGGAATATAAACCCTAACATCTGCATAGGCTGTAGGGTCACCAGGAAAAATAGATTTATATATTATTTTTTAAAAATGTAAAGCAACTTTTTAAAGTCACACAGCTAAATGTATTACATTATTTTATTTGATTGTCTCTAAATCACCAACAATTGTTTTACAGTCTGTGAAATAAGAGAAGGTATAATTTAACACTTTCACTGCCAACAACGTAAAGCGTGTCAGCATCGCGTCTGCTGCTTCGTCTTCACTTCCTCTTCCTGTTTCCCCCCCCCAAGCGCCGGCCCCAGATGAAGACTGAAGCAGAAGGACCAGGACTGCGATCCCTGCTTCAGGACGGGTAAGGTGGGGGTTTTTTTGCTCTTACACACACTTACACACACTTACATACATTTACACACACTTACAGCAGAAAATTTAGCAGTTTTTGTTTTTTTCATTTTTTTTCATTTTGCACACTTATATACACTTATATACACTAATATACACACTTACACACTGTCACACAACTTTTACACATGTACACAAATACTTTTTTTTTTACCACTTTGTTTTTAGTTTCTTTTCCCTAAAAACTGTATATTTTGACAGCGTGGCTATTGGATCAGATATTCTGACCACTAATTACACTGTCGTGTGACTTATTTTGTCATTTCACTAATTTGCACAATTTTTTTGGTTTTATTGCATTTTTATCCCTGTATTAATATTCCTGATCTGTTTTTAGCAAAGCTTTGCCATGTGTAACTTTGGTGTAGAAAAATAACTTTACCTATTTTGAATTCATCAGAATGTGTACTTTCCAAAAATATATGGGTTTCTGGGGGTCTCTGTATAGTTAGGGGGTGTTACTGCACATAATACGCTGTCAGGGGGCTCTGTGTGCAAAAGCTGAGTTGGCAGGCGAGAAATCCATATGCGCTATTTTCATTTTGGGGTCAGTACATACCACAGACTTTGGTATATCTATGCATATTGGGCATCAAACTGTTCAGTAGACCTTAGGTGTTCCTATTTGTGGTGATTTGCCATTGTACGCAAGAAATTGTGTGAGATAAATGCAGCAAACTGCAAAATTTTTAGGTGATTTTCTGAAATGTCATAAAAACCACTAACTTTAGGAACGCTTTGCAGATTGGTACTTTGGTGTAAAGGATTCTTTAACGATGTTGGATTTGTCAGAATGTGTACTTTCCAAAACTATATGGTTTTCTGGGTTTTTCTGTATAGTTAGGGGGGTTACGGCACATAATATGCTGTCAGGGGGCTCTGTGTGCAAAAGCTGAGTTGGCCGGCAAGAAATCCTTATGCGCTATTTTCATTTTGGGGTCAGTACATACCACAGACTTTGGTATATCTATGCATATTGGGAATCAAACTGTTCAGTAGACCATAGGTGTTTCTATTTGGGGTGATTTGCCTCTGTATGCAAGAAATTGTGTGAGATAAATGCGGCAAATTGCAACATTTTTAGGTGAATTTCTGAAATGTCATAAAAATCAGCAAACAGGAAAGCTTTATGGCTTGGTATTTTGGAGTAAAAAGAAATGTGTACCCATTACAGATTCGGGGGAATGTGTACTTTCCAAAAATATATGGCTTTCTGGGGTGTGTGTACTTTTTTTGTACCATGATCCCACATAAAGGATGTAAATGTGTTGATTTTGCAGGAGCTGAAATGACAGATCATATGGGGGTATGTTCACATTGGGGCCCCTACATGCCACATATTTAAGTACAATTATACATATTGGGTATCAAACTGGTCAGAGGACCCCTGGTGTTCAAATTTAGGGTGTTTTATCTTGGTACATAATGCTATGTGGGAGATAAGATGCTGCAAAGTGTAAGCTTTGTGGGGATTTTTGGAAATGTCATCAAAATTGCTACATTTAGAAAAGCTTTGCAGCTTGGTACTTTGGAGTAGAAAGACACGGGTACCCATTTTTGATTCGGGGGAATGTGTACTTTCCACAAATATATGACTTTCTGGGGTGAGCGTACTTTTTACTAGCTTTATCCCACATATAATTATGTAAATGTGTTGCTTTTGCTGGAGCTGAAATAACAGAAATGATTAATCATATGGGGTATGTTCACATTGGGGCCCCTACATGCCACATACTTGGGTAAACCTATACATATTGGGCATCAAACTGTTCAGTGGACCCCTGGCATTCAAAGTTAGGGTGTTTTATCTTGGTACCTAATGCTATGTGGGAGATAAGATGCTGCTAAGTGGAAGCTTTGAGGGGATTTTTGGAAATGTCATCAAAATTGCTACATTTAGAAAACCATTGCGGCTTGGTACTTTGGAGTAGAAAGACATGGGTACCCATTTTAGATTCGGAAGAATGTGTACTTTCCAAAAATATATGTATTTCTGGGGTGAGCATACTTTATACTAGCTTTATTCCACATATAATGATGTAAATGTGTTGATTTTGCAGGAGCTGAAATAACAGAAATGATTGATCATATGGGGGTATGTTCACATTGGGGACCCAAAATGCCACATACTTAGCTAAACCTATACATATTGGGCATCAAACTGTTCAGTGGACCCCTGGCATTCATATTTAGGGTGTTTTATTTGGTTACTTTATGACCTATAGGAGATAAGATACTATAGACTGGAAGCTTTGAAGTGATTTTTTAAAAAATTCACAAATTTTGATAAAAACCAATAACTTTAGGAAAGCATTGTGACTTGATAGTTTGGAATAGACAGACAGTTGTGCCTATTCTGGATTCCCCAGAATCTGTTCTTTCCAGAAATGTGTAAACCTTCTGTTAGTGGATTTTTTGGCCTTGAAGTCTAAAGTATGCAGCTTTCTGGAGCAGTGCTTTGGAAATTTGGTAGTGTACTGCTGGGAGTTTTTGACCTATACAAGTGAGAAATCTTCATAAAACTATATATATTTGGTATTGGCACATTCAGGAGACATGGGACTTTCCAAATCAGTTGTATTTTTGTGCATAAAATAATTTTTGTTTTTAGTATGTGTGTTTATATTATGGAAAATGTGAGTTTTTAAAATTTTTTAGACATTTAGAAGCCTATATCTTGTTACAGAATTGGAATTACACCAAAATTCTACCATATTTTGAAAGCTTAGGTTGTCCTCAAAAAAACAATATATTGTTTTCCTGGGTAAACTAAAAGTCCCCCCGAGGAAAGGCCCCTAAAGTGAAACAGTGCAAAATGTTCAAAAACTGTCTGGCAGTAGAAGTTCCGCTTTGACCAAAATGACTGGCAGTGAAAGGGTTAATGCTATACTTTTGTCTGTTTTCTTATCTTCTCCATTTTTCTTGTGTGTGCAAATGATTAATCTGCAGGTTTGTGATATAAGCAAATAAAGGGAATACAGAACATTTACTCTATTTAAGCAAGACTGAGCTAGAATTATAGCACAAAGCAGAGATGCCCATGTATCAGTAAGGATGATGGCATACGGGGTGCTTTTAAGCTGGATAAAAAGTACCTAAAATTGCCCACTGACAGCACCCTTGAATGGTTAATTGAATACAAAATGCCTGACACTGCAGCCTATTTCCCACTGCATTTCCCATTCAATTCAATGAGAGGCATCAGGGGGGATTTCAGCTCTTTTCAACAGGCTGAAAAAAAAGACCTGTGCGTCATCATTCAAACTCTTCCAGAATTAAAATTAACAAATGTTACTGTCATGTTTAAATCATATACTATATTTTAGGTATAAACCTGTCCTGATTGCTGATATCACAGACTCTTCCATTAAACTTGTTGGTGTAACATTAGAGTTACTAGCCTATGCCAAGTGCCCCCCCCCCCACCCCCACCAAAGCATCTGTAGAGGAGTCCGGTGCACACAGCAACAGCAACATGACCTCTGTACCTGGCCTCCTTCCCCACTCGCTTCTCCCTACCAGCTTGCACCTTCACTTGCTTTTAGGTAGGAGAGAGGTAGAGGAGCGGGGGACACAATGCGGCCAAGTGCTATCATTTCTACAACTATGGAGGAAGCAGACCCACAGTCCAGGGTCCCCTATCTCCTGGGCCCCCCACGACTATTGGGTCTGCTTCCTCACTGTGTAAGATGTTAATGAGAGCAGAACTCTGCAAGATAGCATTATTACTGTTATTATTAATATGTATTATTACATTTATTACATTAATATGTATTTACAAACATATTTTGAATCACTGTACAACAGAAAGGGTTTACATGGAACATGGATTACAAACAAAAAGTAGTTACAAACAATAGAGCACTATATACATTTTTTACCTGTAATACATTGCAGAATATCTCAGCACTATAAAATATAGTTATGATAAAATATAGAAAAGAAATAATTCATCACGAGTAGAGGAAAGCAAGATCCAGAGTAAATTCCCCTTGTGGCAATAAGACATAATTGTGTTTGTGTTGCTATAGATGTTCCTTAAATGCTACTAAAACAGGCCAATTAAAAGGCCGATACAACGGCTCCCAGAAGTTGAGAGTCAGTTTGTGTGGACATGCTATCAAATGAAAGTAAATCCATTTCTGTTTGCCTCTGGTTCAATGTAAATAGAAGAGGGGAGGGGGTGGGAAATCACTGTAGGCTTTGGGTACAGACAGAGAATGTTCCTGTACTGTACATATTATTTAATACAATTTATATATCTTCTCCCAGTAAGTTATACATAAAATATTGTGACTGGAAACATGGAAGGAAATGCCTAGTAGCTATATATCACATTATTAATGCTCTTCCAAAGGGTTAGAACTCATTAAACATTCGGAGACAGCATCACTTTCTGGCGAGGGAAGCTAGAAAATCTATTTGGAAGAAACAAAGCAAGCAACAGCGTTTACATTCAGCCCATGGCCCATGGGGGATTTGTTCTGGTACATAAATTAGATTAAATAAGGGTTATTTATATGTTGATGAGTGGACCCCCTTACCTACAAATAAGGAATACAGAAGGTTGGACAATGCGGATTTTCTCTCCTTCAAACCTCCATCATTTTGAGCTCTCTGTGCAGCTGTAACTACATGTTCAGCCTGCAGATTAAATAAGGGCAAATGTTCCCATGAAACATCCTCAGATTAACCTCTTCAATGATAAAGGCAGGAGGATGTTCTTTTGGTGTTTTGTTTTATTTTTAAACCCAAATATTACCCAGCGTCCGTGAACCGCAGCCAAAGGGACTAACACCCATTACGGGAGCTTTGTAGTTATTTTTAGAGAACTTTTTCTCTATATTGAAGCATGTTTGAATAATAAAGCATTTTTATATGAGTGCCTGTGGGTATAACAATCCTGGGTTTGCCTACACTCTTATTCATGTGAAATTGTTCCTTTCTGCCTTTGAGTACTTTACCTCTCCCACTTTAACAATGATTTTATTGCTTTTTCAGCCTTTGCTCTTTCTAGCTATGATCATAATCAAATGAAAATGTCCCATTCCTAATAACAATATTTCTTTTCTTACCTTTTTGTTGAACTCCTGCCTCGGCTCTATACATAGCTAAGTATAATAAGCTAATGTGGCCGTCAACCACATACGGCTTATAAAACTAACTCTAAGAAGCACTGTGAAACAGAAAATCCTACTCTAATTGTAATATACTCTTCTAACCTTCCCTTATGTGGAGACAAACTCCTTACCAGGCCTGTGTCTTATACAGCCAAAAGTCTTCATGTAATCAAATCATCAGAATTCCTATAATTGTGTGTAAGTAAAACACAATGGAAAAGTAACACAAAGGAACACAAATATAAATAGATATTTGAGTCACGCAATATTTAAAAGGAATCTATATCCTTCTTTGAGTTTATGTAAAGGCTCAATAAATCATATTGGTTTAGGCTATTCTTCCCAGGGAGCTTCCCTTATTTATATTCACATCCATAGTACCTGCCATATGCCACATTCATAAAAGCAGTCAGTTAAATGTCTGCTGTAGTAACAAGCAAAAATATTCACCTCTAGTGGCCAATCAGCCACTTAGAACATAGTAGAATGCTTGCTTAGCATTACCAAGTGGTTACTTTTACACATCCCTTAGAATAGTATTTCCCATAGAAGAGACCCAGTGTTGTTCCTAATAATAAGATTTAAATATCCCAAACACAGCTTTCATTGGAAAGTGAAGAGTGCCCACTTTGCATGGCAGGCATAACAAATATGTACTCAATTATTGTATAGACAAGTAACATCAGATGCAAACAGTGTAATATAGCAACTGCTAAAATGTGTTGTTGTTGTTGCAGGGCCACTGTAACTGAATGTTAACTACAAGTTTAATTTTTAGACAAACTACTTTCCCTCTCCATAGCTTTACAGATTTTTTTCCTTACTGTGAAAGGAACAGATCCTTCCTCTAAACTGTATTCTAATAAAAGAACATTAAGATTTAACAGTTGGCTTATCACACAGTGAACCAAAGAAAACACCCAGCTTCTACAGTTTGAGCAAATGCCTTTGAGACTAGTTTGCTGCATTTACCGCTGCACTGATTTTTCTATCACTGAGTGCTAAGAAGTTTAGAGGCTTGCCTCAAGGTGGCTATACACAGGTAGATTTAGGCCAGTGTGCTTGCACCTGGGCTGACGCAGTGGCTACAGGCTGATTCTCAGCCCGCATTTATCTGCAAGCTGGGAATCAGCTCTGAGTTGCATTAGCCTTAAGGTCCCCATACACCTTCAGATCCGCTCGCTTGGCTATGTCGCCAAGTGAGCGGATCTTCTCCCGATATCCCCCACCTATGGGTTGGTGATATGAGGAAAATCCAGGCCCTGGGGCCAAACGATCAAATTATAACGACGGGTATAGGCAAAGTCGGTTCTGGGACCACATCGACGAGCTGATGCGGTCCCCGATCCGACTAGATTTTTTAACCTGCCTGATTGATATCTGGCCGATTTCAGGCCAGATATCGGTCGGGCAGGCCCATCGGTAGTGCCCATCCACGGGCCGATTAGCAGCCGAATCAGTCTAAGGGTCCGATATCGGCAGCTAGAATCGGCCCGTGTATGGGCACCCAATTTGGCCCCTTCAGTCAGCAGCTTATCTGCCTGTAAATGGGGCCCTCAGATAGGTCTCCCTCAGATCTGGCCAAAAATTGGCCAGATGTAGATAGTGAAAACAGTGCTGGACTCTCAAAAACTCCACTGTACAGGCCAGGTGTAAAAAAAAAGTACAGCATAGTACAAGTCCATCATTGTTTTCATGGTCATCCACTCCCCTTAGCTAAAGGTTTGTGGCTTGACACCCAAACCCATTTACACTAGTGAGCTTTACCGATTTATAGACTTGGGAGGGTCTCTATTCTAAATGCAGATATTGATCAGGCAGATTTTAAAATCCTGTTGGGGTGAGGACCACATACATTGTCACAAGGACCTCTATCACAGTTTGGCTCTTGGCCCAAACAATCGGATCAGGCCATTATTGCCCACCTCAAGACAACCTCACCAAATGAGCAAATCTTTCAATGTATGGCCCCATTTAGAACAATTCCCTGATACAGACTAGCTTCAGCAATTTGCTACAGGATCAGTAGTTTGTTCAGTTTTAGACTGAACAGCACAAATAGAATGAAAAGGCTCTCCAAATGCTTTGAAAAGTTTTAAAAAATTTTTTAGTGAATAGCTGAAATTTCTACTATGGACCTTGGAGAGATGAACTTAAACTTTTACTATGTGCTCATAGCTTTCCTTGTAAAGGATTCAGTTTGTGAAAATGCATTAGAATCAATATGTTTTTTGTGGCTTTCATTATTTTTTATTGGACTCTTCAGCTGATTTTGTGCTTGAAGTAGGCAAGCAAGCCACCTTTGATTTATTAAAATAGTGTTAGAAGAGAGGTCTGAGTGTTCAGCTTTAAAAATCTGCATGGCTGCCTTGATTGGGTAATCAATCTGTTTTGTTCATAGCCTTGTTTGGAAGGCTAATTTTCATCAGAATGTCCTTTTACAGCTCACTTTCATCAGCTCGCTTTCATGCAGTTTGGTCTAATAGTTCTAAGCAGAAAGCTACACACAGAGCTTCACTTATATTGTGTGCACAGACAAAATAATATATCCTAGAGGGCCTGAGGTCTCCTCAGCAAGCTGTCATACCTTGTTCCCTTTTGGAGACAACCCATTAAACACAACTTTTCTGCATATATAAGCCTGTGTAAGTGCTACGTGAAGCATATTGGTGATTCATAAATATATTAAATTCTTCTACAACAAGGTTCCATTCTTGCATCGCCGCACTACTGACTATATTGCACTGAGATACTCAGAAGGCCATAAATCTTGTCCCTAATTTAGACAGATATGGTTGTGCACTGCTAGGTAAGACACACTCAATGTGGCAATTGAGAACTGCATTGAACATGGTTAAAAATGTGGTGGGGGTAGTTTATCATTTATATGATTGACTACTGCCAAGGTAATTGCCCCACTCTGGCACAGTTATAAACTGCACAAACATGCTACTGGACAGTAAATGAGCCCCAGGTTTGGATAGAACTGCAAGCAATTAGCCCAATAATGGGGGAAATATAACCCAAAAGCCATCATAGAGTGGCAGGTATTGAAGAAATGCAACTTGCACTTTATACCCTAAAATAGAGTAATAAAGACAACACACAGAGCAAAATAAAATCCCAAAACACACAGAAAAAGTGAAGAGAGAAGAGAAGTATGCCCAGTAGAAAACGTCATCCAACTCTTTAAGGTCCATTTTTTCTTTAAGGGACTAACACCTATGATATTTTATTTCTACGTACAAAGCAAAGTCATTTGAAATATCACATTTCTCTGATAAGAATTGCTATGCATTCCATGTATTTAGATTAGAGGGACCCCACAAAATATATCTAGTTATTTGTTCAATGTTATTGCTTGTGAATAAGGTACTATTGGGTTGATTCACTAAAGTGCGATAAGCGCTATCGCATGCTTTTTTGTGTTAAAATTACGTGTAAAAAACGCACGATTCGCTAAAGTATTATCGTGTGCGTTAAGTCGCACATCATATGCGCTAAATAACGCAAGGCGTTAATTTTAATGCATTGCGTTAATTCTCACGCAGAAATAATACTAACGCTTAATTCACAAACACAAAGACGCGCTACACCTACTTGGGGCAGGCGGTAATTATAGAAAAGTACAGTTCATGAGCTTTTGGCAACACAATATGGACTTTGCAGTGTGATTTATTCAAGTCTGTGTTGGCCCTAGAGTGATGTAGCCTCCAGTTTGTAGAGAAATGGTCATTTTCAGAACAGTAGTTTTCCGAAAGTAATGGCGTGTATGGTTAATATTGCGTGTGTATTTTCGTATGCGGCGACAATTTGTGTGCGCTGCGTTAATTAGTGCGCGTTGCGTCAAATACCACACGAAAATAGTCTTTGCGACTTAAAGGAGAAGGAAAGGCAAAATCTATAAAGCACACTATTAAATAGTACAGGTATGGGACCTATTATCCAGAATGCTCGGGACCTGGGCTTTTCCGGATAAGGGATCTTTCCATAATTTGGATCTCCATAACTTAAGTCTGCTAAAAAGCGTTTAAATATTGAATAAACCCAATAGGACTGTTCTGCAATAAGGATTCATTATATCTGAGTTGGGATCAAGTACAAGGTACTGTTTTATTATTACAGGGAAAAAGGAAATCATTTTTAAAAATGTGAATTATTTGCTTATAATGGAGTCTATGGGAGATGGCCATTCCGTAATTCGGAACTTTCTGGATAATGGGTTTCCAGATAAGGGATCCCATACCTGTACTACTATTGCTGTGTAAAAATGCTCTATTCCTGGCTTGCCTAATGAAAGATTTACAGAGATACACATACTAGAACCTATATACTTGTTTCAGTGAACGGCGCCGCCATCTTTAACAAGGAATGCCCACTCACCTTCCCTCACTATCTGTACTGCACATGCCCCCCCAACAGCCTCCCTGTGGCCCCCCCGTCCTTCTGTGTCTCCCCCCCAGCAGCTGCGTCCACTCGCCTCTTGTCAGCACCCCACTCGTGTGCTCCTGTAGTGTAGGCAACTCGCCTCCCCCCCCTCGCATCCTCTCTGGCATCTCCCCGCTCCTGTCCAGGTGTGTGTCAAACTCGCCTGTCAGCACGATCGCCACCACCGGTTTGTGAAAGGTGCCTCTCCTCCCCAAGCACTTGCCTGCCGGCTGCGTCCTCTGCGTCCACCACCCGCTCTGCTCCAGTCCCTGCTCGCCGCTTGCCTCTTGCCCCTTGCCCCACCAGCACCTGTGTCTCAAGCCTAGGGGGAGCCTCCTGTTTGTGCGCATGCGCCGCCTACAGTCCGAGTCCTTAAGTCTGGGAAAGAGTGAGGCATTATGGGAATTTTCTCTACCCTGCTCAGCGTTTTTTCTAAGTGTTTGGCTTCAGATCTTCTGAATGGGAGAAATATGGGGAGACTTAAAGGAACAGTAACACCAAAAAATTCAAGTGTATAAAAGAAATTCCAATATAATGCACTGCTGCCCTGCACTGGTACAACTGGGGTGTTTGCCTCAGAAACACTACTATGGTTTATATAAAGAATGCAGCTGTGTAGCCATGGGGGCAGCCATTCAAAGGAGAAAAGGCACAGGCACTTAGCAGATTTATAACAGATAAAACACTATTGTATTCTGCAGAGCTTATCTGTTATCTGCTATGTAACCTGTGCCTTTTTTCCTTTTTCCTAGCTTGAATGGCTGCCCCCGGGGCTACACACCAGCTTATTTATATAAACTATAGTAGTGTTACTGTAGCAAACACACAACTTTTACCAGTGCAGGGCAACAGTACATTATATTTTATTTACTTTAAAACTCTTTAATTTTTTGGTGTTACTGTTCCTTTAAGGGCACTATTGAGACAACTGAAGGTATGCCTGCAGCTTGGGATTAACTCTTTATTAGCCTGTCCTTCTCCTTTAAATAACGCAAACAGCAACGCATGCTATAAATATCGCTCGTTTTAACGCACCTTAGTGAATCAACCCTTATGTTTTTTTCCAAATGTTCATCTAAGAACTTATCGTTTTCTCACTTCATACCAAAAATAACTCGCTTTTTAGCAGGTAGGAATTTTACTAAAGAAAATTGCACATGGCATTTTGCTGTTCAGAAGGGACTGCACTCTTGAAGTCACTCTCCATTTACTTGAATAGCAATGGCCCGAAACTGCGAGTACAGGCACACAGTCAGTTATCTATCAAGACAGTATCTGCTCTTAGTTGCAATTTCTATTTGTATATGGAGGGGGGCAATTAGGAGTGTTTTGTCCTCGATCCACAGGGGTGTAATAACACAAGCAAGAACTGCCCAGTGTGACACCAGCCATCTGACTTGTTGCAGTTTTCTTTATTTGCTAGGTTGCTTCCCAAATTCTTAAGCATAACCTAGCAAATAATACCTATACCTGATGTTACCAGAAACATATATTTAAGTTTTTCTCTTTCTTATAGGCAGACAGGACATATGTCTACTCTTTTCTCCTGAATGAGTCACATTTTTTCCTCCTGCTGCTATCTTCCAATAATAAGCTTCTATCAGGATGGATAAGAACATTCATTTATTATAATCCTGAAAACCAAAATAGCCTAACCTTTGGCAGACTTGGTCCAGAAGGACGGCTCGATTCATAACTCTATGCAAATTTGAAAATGAAAGTAAGACCATTAGAAAATGACAGGTATTAAGAAAAGAACCGTATCTAGAGGTGAAAGTATGAAAATGCAAAACAGAGAAATGCTGCAGGAGTCTAAAACTGGAATTTAACAGAAAACCGGCAGCAGAAACCTTAAATAGCAGCAAGGTCAAGTGGACTGCACAGGTTACATGTTAGCAGGGATGCGGTGATTTGGTTTAGGATTCAGGCAAATGATTTTTAGAGAGCCCAGCCAAATTAAACTCAAAACCAGAAAGTTGAATTTATCACTATTCAGCTCTGGATGAGTAAACACAATGTGTTTCCTTCGCAACTGACGCCTAAAGTTTAAAAATTGCAAAATAGGGCTTGGATTTGGCTCTGGATTCTGTAGAATCCTTTGTGGCGAATTTGAGGTTTGGCTGAATCTAAAAATGATAGATTCTGTTCATCACTAAATTTAAGAGTGGGATTAAATGTCTGCCCGCGTAGATATAACTGTTCTTTGTAACACAACACAAATTGTCTGGGCAGTGCACTGATGCCATTTTAAGAATTCCCTCCTGGGATAGGATTCACAGTGCAGACAAACAAACCAAGGCACACATACATGCTAGGCCACATCAGCCAATGAATAGACAGAGTTTTGCCTTTTGCTTCCACACTTCTTCCCCGTTAGTTAGAGCTGCATTATTTCTGGTCATGTGATCTCTGAGGGAGCACACAGCCCATCACTAAATGGTGGCTCAAGATAAAACATGTAAAAGGGCAATATTTACTGATTATATATATATATATATATATATATATATATATATATATATATATATATATAATCAGGAAAAAACAGGTGCACTCCAGGAACCTTTTAAAATAAAAGTCAAAATTCTTTTATTTAAGTCATTTTAAAAATGTATCAGGGCCAACGTTTCGGTCTCCTCCTAAGACCATTGTCAAGACCATATGTACACTTAAAATCTCCATATAAATAGGTAAAACCTGTAGCCCTCACCCAATCCCATGCTCTCCCATCAGTCATAAGACTGGAGGAGAAGCCCTGTACTCAGGATAAAAAATACCCAGCTTAACTATATACACAGGGACCCATGCAATTAGGGAAATGTGGTTAAAAACAAGTGCATAGTCCTACTGACTAAAAAAACAGTATAAGGTTAGCTGACGCGGCCGAGTCCTGGTCCTATGGAGGCCCCACGGGGGACACGCATATACTCTGCACGAGCACAATACCGTAGCAGCAGGTACCCCCGGACTGTGCACCTCACTTTACCTGACATCGCCTCCAAAACGCATGGACAGAAAGGCTGGTACGTGGACCTGGCTGAAACCAGTTAAATTATACTGCCTTGGGTCCCCAAAGTGTGGCGCTGCATGCAGATTGAGAATTGTACACAAGAGGGCTGTCCAGTATATTAATGGGGTTACTGTAGCTGTTGAGGAACGCGCTGTTGCTATGGAGCGCTTCCACTATGAGACGGGTGCTGCACTCTCTCCAGACTGACAGGTTGGGGTCTCTGCCAAGTTTAATAAGCGGGGCATGAATGTGTGTGTGTGTGTGTGTGTGTAACTGCTTTTGCTAAATATACCAGTCGAGTCATTGAAGAGTGAAATCATGAACATTTTATACATTCTTTGCTCACCCTTTCCCACAAAAAAAAGCCACGTAAACTCGTTTTGTTTTAGATTTCTCTTTTTTACTTAAAAACCATATTGAAAACAAGACACATAACTGAAGCCACCCTTCAGTTCTTGAATCTCAAGAGTGTAAACATGGACAAAAAATGATATATATAATATATAAAATATACATATAAAAATACTGCAGTTTTTTTTTTAAATTCAGCAGCGCAAACTGAATTAGTCAGTACAACTTCAAGGCCACTCTCCAAATAACTCCCTTCTTTCTTGTAGTGTCACAGATTGGGAAGACATTACTCATGCCAAGTGGGTATGCAACTGGTTAAAATGCTGATTCAAGAAGCATGTCATAGTCCTTCCAAAAACTGCATTAAGGACCAAAAGTATAGGCAAAGGGAAAAATTCTTATACATAAAAACAGTATTGAGTATTGAGTATAATGTATTTTTTTTCAAAAAATTTCCCCTTTAGAACAAATAAAAACATACTTGAGTTTCCTGAAAAAAATATTTTTGCAATTTCCCAGTTCTAGCAGACTATGTGGCAAAGCACTATCCCTTAATTAGCTTACGATGAAGCAAAAGGGAAGCAGCAGTTTTAATATTAGAATTTAATGGAGACATATCTGAGGGTGCCCCTTGTTTCCCAGTGTAAAGATAAACGGTAGCACTGCATATTGACCCCTCTAATTGTGAAGAGTTGTCTGGGAATCTTTATGTCCTTGGGGAGGCTATAGCTGTCTGGAGCACCCTGGTAACGTCTTAGAGTTCTTCAAAGAAAGCCACTCTGCACTGTGTGCTTTGAAGGGTGAGCTGAGAAGAGACAAAAAGAGAGGTTAAAGGAAGCATTGCCATCAGCAGCAATTAATACTCTTATTAAACTGTTATCTATCAGGAATGCCTACATTTACGCTTTCTTTTATCACTTTTACTCCCTGTATTCTTCTGCTGCACTGCAATTCAGAGCACAAGCTGCAAAAACTGTAATAGCAGACACATTGTCCCCAGTGTGTGGCTAAACCACATGGCCAACGTGTTTGAGTACAGTAGTGACTTCATGCTAAATAATTCAGTTCATAGCCCCAAGAATGCAGCTTATGCATTACACACTGCACACATACAAAGCTCCTACCCTCACATTCATATTAGCCTTTGACTCCCAGGCCTTTTTTTTTTTGATGCTGAAATTAAACCTGCCTAAATAAAGACTACTTAATAACAAACTCAAAAACAGAGTAACAAAATGTGTTTATTTCTTTACATTCTATAAATTATTTCTTCTCTGTGGCTTATCATGATCGTTTATATAATGCAAGCAGGGCTTCCCAGGCTTCCACAGAGTAAGCTTTGGGTACTGACACACATATAATAACCCTAGAATCATTAGGGCTGACATAGGCATTGCCAGGGTGGAAGTACCACAGCTGGCCTAGACAATGTGAGATTGGGTCCAGCGCTACACAGACCTGGCCTGGACACATGCAGAATAATAATAATACTAAGGACCAGCAAAGGAACACCTTGAAAGCAACAGCTGTTACATATACACTTAGGAAGCCAGGGTATGGATTGTACAAACATTTTGCTGTACTGGACCAGGCAGATCCGACAGTGCCACAGTTAACAAGGACTGCTGACAGATGAAAACAGTTTAGTCTATCCTCAAAAGCTTGTCACAGTATACATCAAGGCCTTAACCAAAAACACCTAAAACAACTGGAATGCATTGTTTTAGAAACATAAAATTATGGACTGAACACTGTAGTATAAAATCTTTAAGAGTAATTTCACAGCACAAAAAATAAAGTAGTTGCTGCAACTACTACCATATTTGGGGTGCTATAAGTGCACTAGAACCTCCTCATCCAAGCAGACCTTACAAGTGCTACCTGAAATTCCACATGAATATTGCAACCTATTGACATCATGCACAAATGGGGACGACACACACAACTTGCAAAGCAACAATATTAGCAATCCTTTCAAAGGGCTACTGTTTTATGTTTCATCCCACTGATGATGCATGCCAACTGTACAGAATATACAGTTAGGAATAAAGGTTTGTGACTATGTGTGTGTGTGTGTAAACAAAGGTTCTAATGTTGTGCATATGGTTTTCTTCAGTATATCCACAGCACTTGTTCTTTTCAAGTGTGCAACAGTCTTTATTTGCAGGGATCTTCAGCACTAGGAAAACATGTGACAGATTTTTAGTGGAGTTATAACAGGCAACTGGAACACAGACAAACTCTGCTAAGTTTCCGCTCTGATGCATATTGCAGGCAGAGCACTGCAGGCAGGGAGGGGGATTCCCTAGGGCTGCCTCTGGCTGCCCCCATTCTCTCTGCCGACCGGCTTAGCTCTCGCATCCAATTAAGGGTGATGCGGGGCGGCTGGCTTCCCTCAGAAAATAGAACACCTCATGTGTGAGAATCAGGGGGTGGTAGGAGGAGAGATGTAGCTGTGGGAGAAAGGAAACCCCTGCGAATGATGGGAGGGGGAATTCATCAAATTTTTAGATCATCACTTATCTCTTGACATTCAGCCGCAAGTACCCATATTATTAGGGGTTTACTGCAATTAGTTCCATATTCAGTAAATTACAGTTAAGACTGCAGGGAATACTGAACTTAGATTAATTAACACTTCCTTTAATACTATAATACACAAGGAATTCAAGGAAAAGAAATCACAGTCCCTAAAATGTTATGCAGAAGATTAAATCATTAAGAATATGAGGGGGCATTTTCTGGAGAACTTCTTATAGAGAATGTAAGCACTGAATGCTGCAGGATCTGATAAGATGGGAAGCATAGGGATCAATCGCAGAGAAAGTTGTGAGCAGCAAGTTTAAACAAATAAAATGTAATGGTGCGGATTTACTAACATAGGTGCTAAACTGCAACTTAGCGCATAGCAACCAATGAGATTGTTAATTTCATGTTTAATCTGGTTAAAGCCTAATCAAAATTAAAAGCTGATTGGTAACTATGGGCAAATATACTTTTTGCTATTTAGGCTTATGTCCCTTGGAAAGATACAGTCACCTGCGATAGATCTCTTCTGTCGTGGTTAACTAATCTCTCCAAAATGCCTTTCCACTGGCAACATCACGAATTACAGGTGGAATGGCCTACACATAGCATTGACTTTCTGAAGTCATGCAAACTTGTCTGCAGGAGGAAACTTTGTGTGATTTTGGAAAACCAAACTGATGCGTAGGCATTTCTACCAGCGATTTATATTGTTGTATTGTCAGTGGAAAGGCATTTTGGAGAGATTATTATTATCATTTATTTATAAAGCACCAACATATTCTGCAGTGCTGTACAATAAGAGATTAGTTGAACTGCGGACGACTACATTTCCTCATGGGACATCAGCCTTAGTACCTGTGTTTGTAAATAAGTATGAATTTCCGTTAACAAATCCTGGAGTGCAGACTACGGTCACACCTCCAACACCTAACTGGACTTTAGCAGTATACGGACCACTCCATAACTGACATTTAGAATGCATATATATATATATATATATACGGTATACAGATTGTGCTCGAAACGTTGGAATTTTTTCAATAAAACCACTTTTTCTTTTGTATCAAGTCCCTGTGTGTGCGGCACTCTTTCTACTATATATATATATCAAACTCAACAGTAGAAAGCACTCACAGCTACAGCATCAATCAGGTCAGTGATTTATTTCAGCATACCATCTACACGTTTCGATCACCACAGGATCGTCATCAGGATGTATGTATATATATATATATATATATATATATAGCAGGACACTTGATAGAAAAAGGGTGTATCGACAGATGTACTTTACAGCATCAGCTCTAAAGGATGGATGATGTGGGCTCAGCACAATGTTGTCATACAAGTAAAGAATGACACAGCACCCCATTAATAGTACTGAATAATGGACTAACTGGAAAATAACAGATAAGACATTTTAGAGTCTTGCACCAGAAACGTCACTACACCATAACCACTAAAGTGTTCCTAAATCACATCAGTGCAGCGCAACACTCAACACATAGAAAAAAAGGCATCCTGATTTTGTTTGGAATGGGTTATGCACACATACACACAAAAATTAGTGTTACACAGACTGTGTTAGTGGTACACACACGCTCACAATACCTGGCACACACTATGGATCACGCTCAGATGCAGACAGCTCTCCTCGCCTAACAGAAGAAAAGAAAAATGCCAGAATATTTGAACACAGTTAACTGACAGGGACCAGAGTACCACACCTCTTCCTTACGCTTAATGCTTGCACATGGTCTCAGCTCTCCATGCATGTGTGTGAGTACTGCCCATAATAACTCTCCACCTAAGCACACATAATAATTCTTTATAGCACACACATTACTATATTTAAACTTTTTCATATCTGTGTTTACCTTTTATAAATCTGTGAGTCCTTTCCCCAACTACATATGTACAAATATGCTGTTCTTTCATTACCCTGTAAATCTGTTTGCCCTGCTTTCTTTCCCATTTGTGCACATTTTTTGCATGAATCCAAGTGCATTTGAACTGCCTTGTGTATCTGTGCACGCACTGTATGCAGACTCACCTTTTTAATTGTGTTCTGTTTGCTGCCTGCATTCTCATGCATTATATCCATGGCACTTTCTCTTTCCTTCAGTTTTAAGGACTCTATTTCTGTCTTGAGCTCATTCAGCTGTTCCTGTAAGTGGCGACTCTTCTCCATGTACTCAACCCTGAGAAACAAATAAAAGTCAGAGAGCCCTTACTTACTTCAGATTATCCTTTAAAGTTAGTACCACAGATGTGAAATTGGAACTCCATGCCCTGAATGACACAAACAAAAAGACCCATGGACTAAGCAACTAAAACAAATGGGAATGAAGCATGTATATTCATAGGGTTTCCTTATGTGTGCATTCTTAGTCCAGGATAAGTCCAACAAAACTACACACTTGGTGTTGTAAGCTGGAGACTTCATTCCTAATAAGCAGAAAGAAATCAGTTTACTGACATGCTTACAGACCCATGCAGATTTAACAGAAGCACACACAAGTTTAAACAGGATAAAAGTGCTGCTCTAACATGTGACTCATCCTGTGAAAATGGGCATAACTGGTTTAGAGGATGCATGGAAAATGTTTATTTCTATTATGCAACCCCTGTTTGTTGTACTGCAGTACTAAGTTTTGGATTTCCTCATTTATTTGATTCCACCCCCTCCTTTTGCAGAACACTGCAGCCAAGGCATTTTACTAACGATTTTGGTCTGTGGTGAAAAATTCAACAGGAGAATATTGACAAATCTGCACCCTGAAGTAGGGAAATATTTAATTGGAAGTTAAGAGCAGGTTGTGTGGATAATATGGAGGGGGGTTCTTTATAAGCATAGGATTCCAGGATATTAGGCCCTTTTAAAAACTATCTATAAAGGATTTAGAAGTGCTGTGTCAGTGGCAGCTATGCCACCCTAACCAGTCCAGTGTAGACAATATTTTATTTAATAGTACTTTATATTTGGCAAAATTTCAGTAAGTTCAATAGATGTATATTTACAGTAGGACTAGTACATCTGGTTTTGGTGTTACAATAAGTAAAATTATCTGAAAAGTCTGAAAATGTTTTTCCCCTCTCAATAGCTTTTGTTCAAATGTTTACAGTACTGAATGGGGCTTTCCAAATATAAAATATCTAGATTTTTTACCTGCTGTGGAAAACATTATAGTAAATTTTCCATAAAATGTTCTATGCCCAAGAACAAATTTCCTATGTGCACGTTTATTTAATACTGCAACTGGATGTCTGTAATACAGCTTATAATACAAGTGATAATTTATTAGGTGTGCAACATAATGACCTTCATTATCTGTAACTCTGTTATATTCCATTATACGAATTTCTGTTCATACTTAAAGTGCGGCTCACCTTTAAGTTAGCTTTTAATATATAATTTATAGAATAATTATAGACTGTCCTATACCTAGAAATTGGTCTTCATTTTTTTTTCCAAGTCCTTGAATTATTTGCATTCCTCTTCTACATCTTTGCAGCAAATGAGGGTCACTGACCCAGACACCTAAAAACCTATTGCTCTGTGAGCTTACAATGTTATTAATGCAGGCCCCCTCCTATTCATATTTTAGTCTCTCATTGAAACCACTGCCTGGTTGCTAAAGTAAACAAGAACCAAGCAACCAGATAGCTACTGAAATTCCAAACTGGAGAGCTGTTGAAGAAAAAGCTAAATAACAAAAAACACAAATAAAAAAATGAAAACCAAATGCAAATTGCCTCAGAATATCATTGTTTACATCTTAATAAAAGATCATTTAAAGGTGAACAACCCCTATAACAAGGTCCTAACTATTAAGTGAATTTCTTTTTCCATTTGCTCACTTCTCCTTTTCAATTTCCATGGACAGACGCTTCATATCTGTGTCCTTGAAATCGTAGGGTAGACTATCACTGAGCATGCTGAAGCTTGGCACATCTGTAGGTGGCACAGTGCTGCTGCTGCTGGCGGCCCCTGCTGCTTGCTGTGGAATGACATAGTTTAGATTTAGATGAATTCCATGCATATTCTTGGAACAGTAATTGCAAAGTTCAAGTCTGACAAAATATATAGCAAAACATGAAGTGTCCTTGTTTTGATACCTGGGCTGAATTTCTAAAAATTACTTTGTGCTAAATACTAAAGGTCATATTTCCTTTGCAAGGTAGTGATAATATAATGGAACAGTCAAACTGCTGTTTAAAAAAAGTAAATACCTTCCATTCTACAAAGTTTGGAAAACACTCCCTTTTTGCAGTGTGTGTTTTATGACTGAGCCTGTCTTTAATCAAACCTCCATCAAATATGAAAGGGAGCTGGAGGTAACGAACCCCTCTTACGCCATATCAGTTTGAGATATACCTGGCCAAAGCATGTTTTTCCACTGCCCCTGAGCAGAGTCAAGATTGCATTTGAGCCTGGAGTGGGCTCTGAAGTAGATATGCTAGCATTATTATTTATATATTATTATTACTTACTGTTAATTACAGAAAGTTTAGCTATTAATGGTTTACGTGATCTACTAAAGTTTATGTAATCTCTTTTTTTGGGTGGCTATTTGCTATCACTCAAGGAATTCTGCCTGGGAAGAGGTGCACACCTAATCACAGGAACACCCAGGATAAAATTATGCCTAGCACTACAAACAGCAAATTTTTGTGATTCTGAATTAACCCTTTAAAATATGCAGTCTTGACATTTACATGACATATTTCAGGTGATGTAGATTCTACATTATTATTCTACACTTTTGTATTTCATGGGAATCCAGCTTGCACTTCTGCAAGCCAGCACGTAACAGGTTAATTAAATAGCTTGCTGCCAAAAAATGAATAGTTTTAAGAAGAATTCCAGATGATATGACACCAGTTTAGGTGTTACATTTACATAGTAATCATAACATAGTGAATTCCACCACCTGTAGGAATAAAATATGTGTCTGTTTCCTCAAACGTGGCCAGCAAGTCATGCACAGACACACAGGGCATGTACAATACATGTTTTGATCAGGGCTGTGGAGTCGGAGTCGAGGAGTCGGAGGCAATTTTGGGTACCTGGAGTCGGAAAAAAATTAACCGACTCCTACTAAATTTAAATACGAATAAAAAAAATAAATAAAGCAAGTTTAAATGTCCCAATTCACAAACAGTCATAATTAATTACTTCTCTGCTAGAGTAAAGCCCAATGCAAAGCCAGTAGTTCTGTGGTTAAATGACATGTATGTCTCCTTCCTTTCCTTCAATGAATGTATAAAATACATTAGCATATTAAAAACAGAGGAGTCGGAGTCGGAAGTATCAGAAACTGAGGAGTCGAAGTATTTATCTACCGACTCCACAGCCCTGGTTTTGATATCAGTGATGCAGATCCATATGTAGCTCTTTTATTATTGTGCTGTTGCTGTATGTTTTCTTACACTTCTGGACCCAAAGCTAGGCATAAGTGAAATATGTTTTAGGTTTCCTATGACAGTTTTCATTTAAGAATAGATACAATTAAATCATTATGTACTGAAAACTGACAAACAGCTTCTATATCCTACTGAATGCCCAGGATGGGTAACATAAATACAAACTTCATAAACCCACTTCTTAATGTTATATATAAGTAACACTATTAAAGAAAGTTTTATGGGGGAATAAGGAATAAAATCATCTACAAAACATCCCATTGAAATACTTCAGTTTTTTTTACAGGTTTCAAATTAGTGCTGGGCAGTTTTATGTTGACCAATATAAAGGTTTTAAAAACACCACATATTAAGGCTACGCTGAGAATTGCAATGTATGATATAACCCTTAAAGAGGATTTACACTATAAAAATTATTTAAATCTTGTTTCCTTCAGTCTTGGAATTCACAATCACAGCAAGCAAGCAGTTGCCATTTTGTGGCACTGTTATTAAGACAAGCTTTTTATCACCCCGAAATCTTGTTTATGTGCCAGAATGGGGGGAGGGACAACATGCACATGCCCAAACACTGGCTACAGAATTAGATAGTAAGGAGGGGGTAAGTAAGAACTGCAGTGACATCATGGACAGTGCAGAGTTGAAAGTAAAAGTAAGTGTTGCCCCGCCCCGTGAGGCAGGCACTATATGTGACTAATTGACAGCTGGGATTTTTAAATAGCTTTATAATGGGTATGGATGTGTTCATAAAGGAATTTGAATTTAATACATAATTTTAAAAGGATTTTTATCATACAGCTTTGTGTGTCTGTGTGACAGGTCCTCTTTAAACTGCCTTGCTAAATACAGTTATCTAGTTTAACATACAGTTGGGTTGAGGCAGGAGTTCATACCACCGTCACCTGCTCTATTAAAAACAGAAAACTGCTGATCATAATACCTGACTGTATGCACATGTATGTCATCTGGGGTGAAAAAATGTACAGATCACAATTAGATTGCAATTGTCTTGCCAAATGATAATTTTACCTGTCACTGCACCAACTTGTAAGCCGAAATGTGCATCCTCATATGAGGAAGTGGCTGCTATTCCTCTCGTTTGATCTACTCATTCTGGCCAATATATGGCACTTCCCACCTGATATGAATAAGCCTGTACACTGGTATGTAAATTTACTGAACATTGCAACCAGACAGCTCAAATCTCACGGTGCAGAGAGGAGGAGCATAATAGCAAATAATTTAGACAGACTGCATGTTCTCCTAAACTTCAAAAGAGTTTGTTATGAAGTCTCCAGCAACAGTGACCTACGCTCCCTTTACATGTTGTCAGAACTATTTGCCTAATTAGGGGCCTCCAGCTCTTTTCTATTTATGAGATATAGACATCTGATTCAAATCACATGAACGGGAAGGTTACTGCTATTTAGACAGCTCACCATATAGGAGGTTTTACTAGATATCTCTAGAAGCTTTTGCTTAGCTCGACGTTCTGAATCCCGAGCCTCTTGCAAGTCTTGCTTGAGTTGCTCAGCTTCCTTAACTCTAAACAACACGAGAGAATGAAAGCAGTTAAAACAACTTAGTTCAAAAAGAAGCATACAGGGGCTCATTTATCAAAATTGGGCACATTTGTACCTGGTGCCCATACACATGAAGATTCGCTCGCTTGGCGAGGTTGCCAAGCAAGCGGATCTTTACCCGATATCCCCACCTATGGGTGGGCGACATCGGGGGAACATGTGGGCAGTTCGGGGACCGCATCAACAAGCAAAACTGGGGGACAAAAGCTGCCATTTGTAACTTGCAACATGCTTAGCTGTTGCTAAAATACAACTCTCAACATGCTGGTGTTAGTCCCTTAATAGCAGCAGAAGCCCGCAGGTTAAAGATTACTTTGGTAAAAAAAAGTAAAACAAGAATAACTATTACAAGGAATGAAAAAAGGCAGTGTCAAATGCAAACTTTACCTCCGTTCTGATTCCTCTGCCATCTTTATTGCCAGCATTTCTGTCTCCATGACCTTTTGCTCCATTAACCGCTTTTCTTCCTCATTGCGAATGGCTGTGGCTTTGATTCTTTGCATTTCTTGTTCAGCCTCTGCTGCTTTCTGGGCCAGTAGTTTGGCTTCCTCTTCTGTGATCTGAGCTTTTTCTGCCAGTAGGTCAGCAGTCTCCTCTGACCGCATCTAGGGAGAACAGCAATACAGAGCTGTTTATTAGCAATCCCAGATACAAGAGACCTCAAATAGTAACAGAAGCCTGACGATGCTGCAAACAGCTTTCATTCCCCATTAGCACAATGACTTCTCACATGTTTAGTTAGAAAGTCATTCAAGCTTAGATATGTATGGGTAACACTATTAATAAATCATGAAATACCTGGCTCTACAGACAAGTCTTACCAATGCATCATTGGCCATCTGAGCCTCTTCTTTTAGCTGCAGCAGCCTTCTTTCCAGCTCATCCCGGGCTCTTTCCGCCTCTTCCCTCAGTTGTTTTTCCCGTGCCAGGCGTTGCCGTTCCATCTATAGAGATGCAACAAGTTAAAAGTGATACAAGGGACTACTAAGGCATAACAAGGATTTTTTTTTTTTTAACAAGTTTCAACAATCCATAAGAGTATAAACCTGTCTTTAAAAGCTGTGGCGCTGTGTTATTAAATACAACCAAACCTTAGAGTAAAAACTTGTCTCAGCAGCCACACCCATCACAGAACACATTATTATGGTTTTTAATATGCATTGTGATATGTAGACATCCTTAAAATTAATTTGAAATCACCGGCAGGACCTCTGCTGCCACCCTGTTTTCTCAACCTTGTGCATGTGTTGTTTATAACCCTATTATGCGGCTGTACTGAAAATGGTAGTTATTTATGAATTAAACATGAAGGTAAAACAAAGATCTGTCTCAGATATAGAGCTTTACAACTATTTATTTAGACTCATGCTTTGCAAGAATAAAATATTTTGTTAATTGCGTTTAGTTAATGAAAGCTCTGAAAGGGAGAAAAATAAACAGCGGGAAGAAGCACTTCCTCACAGTGTTAGTGTTTAATAATTAAAAATGCTATACTTGAACCTGTACTAACACTGACCCCTTGTGGTTCACCCTTGCAGTAAAACAGACCTGTATTCTAGTCAAGCGTAATCATGTGGATACAAGTCAATGACTTGTAGGCAGGGTGTTAGAATGTTACATGTTGTGAAGGTGTCACTGTGACATCCTTTTCCCCTTGATGGCATTATTAACATTCTTGCCTGGCTGCAACTGGACTTTACATTGCTGCCACTGAGGAATTTTAGAATAATTCAAACGTAACCTATTAAGGACACACAAGACCAGTCTTCTTTTCTGAAATTTCATAAGAATGACCACCATGAAAATTATTTAAAGGAAAACTATACCCCCAGAATGAATACCTAACTAACAGATAGTTTATGTTAAGTGACCTATTAAAGAATCTCGGCAAACTGGAATATATATATATATATATATATATATATACACATATATATATCAAAATAAAACAGCCAGCACCAAGGGTCTTTGTGTTTCAAAAAATCTCTCGTGTATTAAAATTGCATGTACAACCGACGTTTCGGTCCCTTTTGGGACCTTTTTACACACACACATATATATATATATATATATATATATAGCAAGACAATGAGCCGCACACGCAGGGACTTTTTTAGAAAACAAAAAATTTCTTTAATGAAAACGATCCATATATATATATAATCAAAAAAAAATCGGCACTCACCGTTTCAAGAGCACTAGCCGGGTGCTAACCAAAAAGTAAACAATAGATGTGTAGAAAGCACTCACAGCATATAAAAGTAAAACAAAAATGTATTTGTTTATTAGCTCATCGCATCTACGCGTTTCGATCCTAATAGGATCCTGATGACGATCCTATTAGGATCGAAACGCGTAGATGCGATGAGCTAATAAACAAATACATTTTTGTTTTACTTTTATATGCTGTGAGTGCTTTCTACACATCTATTTTATATATATATATATATATATATACACACCATTTAGTGATGGGCTGTGTGCTCCCTCAGAGATCACCTGACAGGAAATAATGCAGCTCTAACTGTAACAGGAAGTAGCATGGAAGCAAAAGCAGAACTCTGTCCATTAATTGGCCGATGTGGCCTAGCATGTATGTGTGCCTTGGCTTGATAGTGTGCACTGTGAATCCTATGATCCCAGAAGGCGGCCCTTAATTCCTTCTAAACTAGTAGTTTTCCTGAAGCAAATAGATCAGTAAAAGCAAAGCAACAGTACATTATATTTTAATTATTTTAAAACACTGTATCTGGTGTTATTGTTCCTTTCAAAGTAATTAAAACATAATGTACTGTTTACTCTGCACTGGTAAATTGGTGTGTTTGCTTCAGGAATCCTATAAATAAAACAATGCTGCTGTGTAGCCCTGGGGGCAGCCATTCAAGCTAAAAGAAAGGAGAAAAGGCACAGGTTACATAGCAGATAACAGACCAGTAGAATACATGGGTATTTTATCTGTTATCTGCTATGTAACCTGTGCCTTTTCTCCTTTCTTTTAGCTTGAATGGCTGCCCCCATGGCTACACAGCAACTTATATATATAACTATAGTAATGTTGCTAAAGCAAACACAAAACTTTTACCAGTACAGGGCAACAGTCAATTATATTTTAATCACTTTAAAAATAGGGATGCTCCAAATCCAGAATGGTCCTGGACAAACTGAATCTGAATCCTTAAAATCGTGTGACTTTATCACATAGACAAGGAAGGTGAACATTTTTCACTACTCACAGATCTTTTTACTTCTGTGCCTTTATTTGCATGTGCTGATTCGGGGTTCAGCTGAATCCCAAAATAGTGGATTTGGTGCATCCCTAAAACACTTTCAGTTTTTGGTGTTACTGTTCCTTTAACTGTTACCAGGCCCAATCTGGACCACTCAATGGGATATACTGACAATTGCAGCACCTTAAAGGGATTAGGGTTCATCAAAACAAGTGGCAACAAACTCTGCCACCCAAGGCAGTGATCCCCAACCAGTGGCTCATGAGCAACATGTAACTCACCATCCCCTTTGATGTTGCTCCCAGTCGCCTCAAAGTAGGTGCCCATTTTTACATTTCTGGCTTGAAGACAAGTTTTGGAAGCATATAGACACAGTTTTTGTCCAAGCAGAGCCTTGTGCAGGTTAGGAGTTCACATGGGCTACCAAATAACCAATCACAGGCCCTTATTTAGCATCCTTAAGGAACCTTTTTCACGCTTGTGTGGCTCACCAAGATATGGATGATAAGTAAAAAAGGTTGGAAATCCCTGCTCTAAGGGCTATGACACACTGAGCTATTTCCAGCCTACTACAAAATAGACAATACTTATTTTCTCTACATGTGTTTTAGCAGATACAATATTGAGAATTGTCTCTGCTAAAACACATGTAGAGGAAATCATCAGTACTGTCTATTCTGTAGCTGGTTGCAAGCAGCTCTGTGTGTCATTACCCTAAAACTTTAAAATCAAGTAACAAAAATGGTTCTTCAGTGCCCTGGGAAAAGTACCATTCTGAAAAAAGAGCTCAGACAAAGTACTGTGTAAAAAAACAACTGTATGAAAATTAGACTATGCTTTTACCATACAAAAACAATACAATAATATGCATATTATTCTCAGCAAAATGATACTCATGCAATGTGTGCTCATTTCAAAATCATCCTAAGCAGTGTTACAGTTTCAATTATTTCTGTTAAAAACAATAAATTCATTATATGGGTATAATTTAGTGTGCATATCCTCTATAAATTTGCATTTGTATGTACAAATCAAAGCTATGACAACAGTTGATAATCTCTAAACAGCTATTGAGATCCTAATGCTCATAAACAGAATGCTTATGTTGTGGTCTACTGATAATGCAACAAGACATAGCAACATTTATAAATGCAAATATGTAGACTAAATAATTTTTGCACCCAATGAAAAATGCCCATAACCGTTACAATGGAATTCCTCTCTTTCACCTGCCAAATGTATCTGCAGTGTGACATCAGTCCTATTTAATGAACAATGTAAACAGAAAGTTACATTCGATTTTCTGCTGAGAATATAAGCAAATATGGTTCAGATATTATACAACCATAACATAAAGGTCTTTAGCCTAGCCAACATACTCTGCCATAGTAAAACATATCAAATCATCTCCCACACTATTTACCACATTTAGAGAAAATGGACATCTGAATGCTGTAAAAATGAGATGTTATCCAGTGAACTGTGCGCGGAGGACTCTGGAGAAATCAAAACCAGATGGTAGAATGAACAGGGCTGCAGCAGTAAGGCTTGACCCGATTGCCAAGAAGAGCAAATATGGAGATCATTCAGCAGTATAGATATTGAACAAACAGTAGAAGCAGCTGGCAACAACAATAAAGGAAGTGCTGGCAGCAGGGAAATGTAGCTGGTCTGCCAAGCCGCAATTAAAGGTGGCCCTACACATTCAGATTTTAGTCTTTTTCGAACGAATGTACAGATATTGATCATATGCTTAAATGCAACAATCTAAAACTAACATTCAGAGTGAAATTGTAGGATAAAGCCCTAAAAATAACAAATCGAAGGATGCTCCGAACATAAAATAATGAACAATTGTACGAAAGTTATGTTCCAGAAATTGTAGGTCACCTAAGGGTATCGTCAGATACACAATACATTCACATTTTTTATCAATACCCAACTGTTTCTTGTACAATTATATATAGTGCATGTACAGTCAGCTTAAGAGGGAAACCAATACAAAAAAAACATGATGTAAAGAAATTGCAGGACAGAATGAGAAATCAGAAGCCAATATGAATAGAGTGAAGAACTTAACTGCCCCCATAAATCTGTAATACCTAAAGTCAAAGAAGAGTAAACCTATAGCAAATAAAGCCAGATGGTTTAGAAAAACGAGCAAAAACAACCAAACCTTGCAATTAACACAATAAATGACGGAGTCTAGATCACTTTCTGTAAAATATTGCCAATTTTGCTCCACAAATGGGATGGTTCACCTTTAATTAACTTTTAGTATGTATAGAATGTACTATTCCTATCAACTTTGCAATTGGTCTTCATTTCTGTTCCATAGTTTATATATCTTTCCAGCTTTTAAATGAAAACAAAAGGCAAAATCACTTGGGGGTGCCAAAATGTTAGGCACCCCCAAGTGACTTTAACAGCTTACCTCGTACCCGGGCTGGTGCCCCTGTTAGGAGAAAACAGCACCAGCCCGGGGTACCTGGAGCGGATCGCTTCCTTCTTCCTGCTTCCGTTGCTGAAATGCCAGCGGTGGGCGCAAGCGCAGTAGAGTGAAAAGCCGACTTTAATGTTTAAATTCGGCTTTTCACTCTACTGCGCATGCGCGCGCAGCGAATCAGGAAGAAGGAAGCGCCGCCAGCTACCCCGGGCTGGTGCTGTTCCCTCCTCACAGGGGCACCAGCCCGGGGTAAAAGGTGGTCAAAGTCACTTGGGGGTGCCTAACATTTTGGCACCCCCAAGTGACTTTGACTTTCTTTTTCCTTTAAATGGGCGTCACTGACCCCGGCAGTGCTCTGTAAGCTTACAATTTTGTTATTTCTATTCAGTCCCTCGCGTATTCCAGCATTTCATGCAACCCTTTGCCTGGTTGCTAAGGTAAACAAGACACTAGCAACCTGATAGGGGCTGAAATTCCAAACTGGAGATCTGCCTAATAAAAATCTAAATAACTGAAAAACCACGAAAAAAATATAAAGTAAAAACCAACTGCAAGAATTGCAGAATGTCTTTCATATTAACAGTTAATTTAAATGTATACAAGAATAGCAAGATAGGAGGATTCTGCCACAACCTGGAAATACACAAAATTCTCATTCCTTGATTTGTTTAAAGCTCAACCAATGAGCTTCTTTGTAGGGAAAGGACAGTCAAATCTCACCTGTTTCCTTGCTTTCTCTTCCCGAGCTTGGGCCTTCATTTGTTGTACTTCTAATGAGTCTGCCTTCCTCCTTCTCATGAATAAATCATGATTCCCAATGCAGAGTTGAAGGATCTGTGTGCAAAGAGCACGAGTACCAATTAAAGATACTACTGCTACAGGAATTTACAAATACATTTTTAATTTGTTAAAAAGCAGGGGTATTCACACTGCCTATAAGTGCCCTTGATAAGCAAAGGGACTCTCTTCTTTTTATATACAAACCATGACTTTCCCCCCAGAAAACGTATCGGGTTTGACTGTAGTCACATTTGACTGGTTTACATAAAGCTGCAGTTTTCTGAACATGTATGGGATATATGTTGCAAAAATAATTCTGCTTGCAATATAAAAAACTTTTTGGAACATTTTCAAAACAAAAATGTTACTATGTAGTGAACCCGATACCTAAAATCTATGAAACTGCAAATATTGTCACAGCAATATTAAATAGTAGCTTTCTGGTCAGTCTGGCATTTCTGGCCTTGATCAGTCTCTGCTTTGACTGTGACATGCATGTGCATGATATATTCAGTAAATCAAAACTGCTAGGTGAGCAGAATACTACTCAATCAATAAAAAATACACATTCAGAACAAATTCACTCTTTAGGATAAAGGGTGGTCTCCACCTGTTGAAACCCCAGTATACAGGCAGAGGTTATAATACAGAGTTTATGCATTGCTTACTTACAAAGCTGGGATCTCCTATGCATGATACAGCAATTACACTATTTGCAGTGTGTTTTTATGATCTTCCTGTGCTTAGTGGCCTTTTGCTTACACTCCAAAAACACACAGGCAGTTTACAATTACTATATGTTCACATATGTTAAACTACTAAAAAAGAAAAAACTTTATCCTATAACATCAATGTCTGGATATTCTTTAATAAGGTTTTTAATATATGGTTATTGATATAATATAAGGTTATAAATATATGCTCTTTAACATAGGTACTGTGCTATAGCTTGACAAAAAAAAAATAAAATTATCTTTGAATGAACTTGACACTGTATACCCTGCCATAGACAATACTGACAATTGCCTCAGTAAATGATCAGCAGTGTCTATTTTAGCAGCAGTGAAAAGTAGCTCCGTGTGTCTTCATCCTTAGGGCAAGACCCCACAGCAACTTACTCACCCATGATAGATCGCTGCTATCGCAGGCGAGTAACCGCTCTGAAAAAGGGTTTCCACTGGAAAGTATAGAAGTCGCCACTGGAAACCCTTTCCCATCACTTTGGTTCCCAAAGCTGCCTGCAGGAGGAAACTTTGCGCGACTTCAGAAACCAAAGCAATGCGAAGGGCTTTCCACCGGCGATTTGTATAGTTGCTGGTGGAAACCCTTTTCGGAGCGGTTACTCACCTGCAATCTATCATGGGTGAGTAAGTTGCTCCATGGGGTCTTGCCCTAACTGCTGCACTGCAAGTTGGAGTCATATTACCCCCTCCCTTCCTCCCAGCAGCTGAACAGCAGAACAATGGGAAGGTAGCACAATAGCAGCTCCCTGACACCTGTATTGATAAAAGTGGTAGATATCAGAATAGAACTCAGTAATATAAAATCCAAGTCCGGCCTGGGGCTACTCCAGTTACATGGGAGTAGGAGAAACAAAAGTTTATCTGAAAGCAGTTCTAATGTGTAGCACTGGCCCCTTCTGAAAGCTCATACTCAGGCACAATAAATGAGATGGCTGCCTACACACCAATATCACTTGTTGTTTTAAGAATACAATTTTAATTAATTAATAAAAATGAAAGAATTCACTTTAAAAGTGAATTATTTGCTATGTAAACATGGTAATTTAGAAATAAAAAGTACATCACCAAAATCAAGACAGAATCCCTTTAACACCTAGTAGGACACTTACCAGTTTGTTGACACGTAGCTTAGAAGAGTTAAATTTGAACACATCTATTTTCTTGTCCAGGGGTTTGATTGTGAACTGAAAAAAGAAAAAAAATACTTTTTAAGGCTTCTAAGGCGACTGTTGTTCCACATTTCTAAAGCACTTAAAAATCTTATTGCTCCAACAAACTGATATGGTCAGTAAAACTAAGGTGGGATTGCACTTGTACTGATTGCCTAAAATGGCGATGCTACTTTTATAATGGCAGCTACAAGCAAGTAGAAAATATACCACCTGCCGAGCCAGAAGCTTAAAGGGGACAGACAGCATAGATTTCCACAATGCACAGATGCATACCTTTTGGGTCAAATATTTGTGTATCAGAGTGAAAACCGTGCCTGCCCCTCCCTTTCTACAAATTCTTTTGCACAAGGCTTATGTGCCGCCAGCACCTTCAGTTTCATTAAAAGATCTGCATCCACTGAAGTAGAACTGTTGCCATTTTGCCTTATGCCAGTTAAAAACAAAAAATGTTTATGAAGGTCTATGTAACTGCATCTATTAAATTTTAAAGCTACAGAGACAGTGCACAATAACATGTTCAGTGCTCCATTTTAAATTTTTCTTTAAACTTCCTGCATTCAATGATGTACTTTTTCTGCACATCTGTATGTAGTACCAGTTTCAGAACAACTGCTTTAGTGATGTTTTTCTGTAACTCTCTGCATTGAATTATAAAGTTTTTCTGCATGTAGATATTGATTTTTAATCCTATTATAAAATACAAAAAATACAATACAATATCAACGTTTAGAACAAGTATACCGCAAAACCCCTATCTTACGTTTTTCAGGGGACAAGAAAATTATGGTGTAAAATCCAGGAAAAAGTAAAATCAGTGAAATGCATATATTTTGGTGGCCCCACAAAAAACAGTGTAGAATGAGGGGGAAACGTAAAATTAGTGTACGTAAAATTAAGGTTTCAATGTATTACTGGATGCAGGATACCATGCCTAAAGCAGGGACCTAAGTAGTCACAAAAGCTCACATTTTTCAATTTACTTAGTTAGCCAATAAAAGGTATCACCTACTCAATATATTCTAGATGCAGGAAGATACAGAAAAAACAACCCCAAGCTGTTGTCGTGAAATCAGAGAACTGTACATACTATTGTGTACAGTAGAGAAAAACTGCCACAAACATGTTTCTCTCTATTTAGGTGCTACACAATATTATGCCACAAAATGTTAATTTATACTTCATAAATGAACAAATAATTGTCTTTATCTGCAACACTCTTATTTTTGTAAATTGGAAGTGATTTACAATCTACAGCTATGGGAAGGCTGGGTACTGAGACACTCAGGGCAGACGTGGAAGGGGTTTCCCATGCTACTGCACAGTTTAGAATGTCAGTCAATGCTATGACCACTTCCTGTGGGGGAATGAGATACTCCCACCCCTCATTTCAGCCTAGACTCTAAGAAGAAAGAGAACATGGTGTGCCATTACCATAAGGCACTTCTTAAGCAGGAGATGTTTAATCTAAAAAAAAAAAAAGCCTGATTATTATACAGCAAGATAACTACATGGTCTTTTTCTTTTCTGGCTACTTTAATTTCTGTGAGTTGCAGTGGGCCACTGACTGCTCGCGTTCATGTCTAGTCCAGTACTGTTAAGTTTGCTTTTATAAAGTCTAAACAAGAACTGCCCTTGACCTGCATTAAATATATTGGCATCATTGCTGCATGGGTAACATGGGTGTAGGTTCTTTTCTTTCCACAACAAATTGTTCCAATGACATAAATGGCTTGCATAATAAGCGACAAACTCACCTCTTTGTCACTGTAAGAGATGTTCCGTATCTCATTCCATGGAAAAGAAGTTTTAGGGGTCAGTCTGTTTTCCAGGTCGTAAATGTGAAGTCCCAGAGCATCCACACCAAGCAAGAGCTCAGTACCTTTCTTGTTCTAGTTTATTAAAAACAACATGACAATAACACGATGTAAGTAAATAATTTAGGATGTATTATATATATGGCTGAAGTAGATCAGTTATATATTAGTGGCACAAATCAGTTTATACAGCAGAGGAAGCCAGCTCCTTCTTGCAGCTTCCATAATTCACTTTGTCATGTAATAGCTTTTGCATCAAAAACAAAAAAAAAAATGCAGACAATCCATGCCTTTTTTGTTTAACCCTTTAAGTGCCAGCCGAATTCGTCATTTCGGTTCCCCCCAGTGCCAGACGTTTTTTAAGCATTTTGTACTCATTCGCTTTAACAATGTTTTTTGGTAGGAAAACCTCCATGAAACTAGGGAAATTATATATCGTTTTTTTCGTCACTAATTGGGCTTCGACATACATACCAAATTTTATAACTTTTCTGGAGATATGATGTGTATTTTGGGTGAATTATGTAAAAAAAAAATAAAATTATGAAAAATTTCTGTATATTTTGAGTTTTTTTTCCATAGAAAAGTTAATTTTACACACTTTTTTTTGTTGTTTGTAAAAGCCCTGATACTCCCAAGTCCAACGATACCAAATATGTGGTGGTACCCCACAGTTCCTGTCCAGAAGTAACCCCCAAACGAAAGAAATACTTTGTACAATATCACACCAGAACAAAGCGGAAAAGCGCTTGTAACAGTTGATGCAGCATAACTTATATGTAAACCTAAAATATCCCCTCATGTTTGGTATCTTTAGAAACTACAGACCTTCAGGTTTCTAGGTGCAATGTAGTTTTCACTCAAAAGCCAAATACCTTTTGTCAGTGCATTGTGAAATTTGGAAGTTTTTTTGACATTTTTTTTTTTTTCTAAAACGTAAACTTGGACGCATGATCAAATGTGGATTTGACAAAAAAAAAATCTCATAAAAATTTTCTAACAAAGGCAAATTTGAAAGACAAATTTCTACTGAATAAAATGATGCCCCATATGTATGGGTGCACATAAAGACATGGCCACCAAACACTCCAAAGCAGGGGCAATGCACAAGGGCAATTACAGCTAAAAATGTGGGTGCTGTGCTCTTTGTGCACTACCTGCAGTTTTTCAGTGTTAACCCCCCCTACTTGTGAAATAACCCCCACAAACTATATATTTCTGAAAAGTGCACACCTTCAGCTATTCAGAGACACCACTCTTCTCTTTCTACATAGAAAATTGTGGCCGCAGTCCCTTGCAGAAGTCAGCGCTTTGGTCAGAAATCGAGGAAAAAACTGATAAAAAACCTAGATTTCTCCCCAAAATCTCCATGGCAACTACCAAAAACTTACTAAACATCAATCTGCAAGTTCCCCTGAATAAAACGATACCCCATATGTATGGGTACACATAAAGAGGTGGCCACCAAATGCCCCAAAACAGGGGCAATGCATAAGGGCAATTTCAGTTGAAATTTTGGGGGCTGCGCTCTATGTGCACTTCCTGCAGTTTTTCAGTGTTAACCCCCCCTACCTGTAAAATAACCCCCACAAACTATATATTTCTGAAAAGTGCACACCTTCAGCTATTCAGAGACACCACTCTCCTCTTTCTACATGGAAAATTGTGGCCGCAGTCCCTTGCAGAAGTCAGCGCATTGGTCAGAAATCAAGGAAAAAACAGACAAAAACCTAGATTTCTCCCCAAAATCTCCATGGCAACTACCAAAAACTTACTAAACATCAATCTGCAAGTTCCCCTGAATAAAACGATACCCCATATGTATGGGTACACATAAAGACGTGGCCACCAAATGCCCCAAAACAGGGGCAATGCATAAGGGCAATTTCAGTTGAAATTTTGGGGGCTGCGCTCTATGTGCACTTCCTGCAGTTTTTCAGTGTTAACCCCCCCTACCTGTAAAATAACCCCCACAAACTATATATTTCTGAAAAGTGCACACCTTCAGCTATTCAGAGACACCACTCTCCTCTTTCTACATGGAAAATTGTGGCCGCAGTCCCTTGCAGAAGTCAGCGCATTGGTCAGAAATCAAGGAAAAAACAGACACAAACCTAGATTTCTCCCCAAAATCTCCATGGCAACTACCAAAAACTTACTAAACATCAATCTGCAAGTTCCCCTGAATAAAACGATACCCCATATGTATGGGTACACATAAAGACGTGGCCACCAAATGCCCCAAAACAGGGGCAATGCATAAGGGCAATTTCAGTTGAAATTTTGGGGGCTGCGCTCTATGTGCACTTCCTGCAGTTTTTCAGTGTTAACCCCCCCTACCTGTAAAATAACCCCCACAAACTATATATTTCTGAAAAGTGCACACCTTCAGCTATTCAGAGACACCACTCTCCTCTTTCTACATGGAAAATTGTGGCCGCAGTCCCTTGCAGAAGTCAGCGCATTGGTCAGAAATCAAGGAAAAAACAGACACAAACCTAGATTTCTCCCCAAAATCTCCATGGCAACTACCAAAAACTTACTAAACATCAATCTGCAAGTTCCCCTGAATAAAACGATACCCCATATGTATGGGTACACATAAAGACGTGGCCACCAAATGCCCCAAAACAGGGGCAATGCATAAGGGCAATTTCAGTTGAAATTTTGGGGGCTGCGCTCTATGTGCACTTCCTGCAGTTTTTCAGCGTTAACCCCCCCTACCTGTAAAATAACCCCCGCAAACTATATATTTCCAAAAAGTGCACACCTTCAGCTATTCAGAGACACTACTCTCCTCTTTCTACATGGAAAATTGTGGCCGCAGTCCCTTGCAGAAGTAAGCGCATCGGTCAGAAATCAAGGAAAAACCAGATACAAACCTAGATTTCTCCCCAAAATCTCCATGGCAACTACCAAAAACTTACTAAACATCAATCTGCAAGTTCCCCTGAATAAAACGATACCCCATATGTATGGGTACACATAAAGACGTGGCCACCAAATGCCCCAAAACAGGGGCAATGCATAATAATGGGGCTGCAATTTATGTGCACATCTCAAAGCTTTTCAGACAAATTTTCCCCTTACCTGTGAAAAAAACCATATAAACTGTATATTGATTAAAAAAAGACAACTTCAGCTATTCAGAGACACCACTCTTCTCTTTCTACATGGAAAATTGTGGCCGCAGTCCCTTGCAGAAGTCAGTGCTTTGGTCAGAAATCAAGGAAAAACCAGATACAAACCTAGATTTTGGTCAGAAATCAAGGAAAAACCAGATAAAAAACCTAGATTTCTCCCCAAAATCTCCATGGCAACTACCAAAAACTTACTAAACCTCAATTTGCAAGTTCCCCTGAATAAAACGATACCCCATATGTATGGGTGCACATAAAGACGTGGCCACCAAATGCCCCCTAACAGGGGCAATGCATAACGGGGGGCTTTGCTCTACCTGCAGTTATTTAGTCTAAACACCCCCATACCTGTGAAATAACCCCCGCAAACTATATATTTCCAAAAAGTGCACACCTTCAGCTATTCAGAGACACCACTCTTCTCTTTCTACATGGAAAATTGTGGCCGCAGTCCCTTGCAGAAGTCAGCGCTTTGGTCAGAAATCAAGGAAAAACCAGATACAAACCTAGATTTTGGTCAGAAATCAAGGAAAAACCAGATAAAAAAACCTAGATTTCTCCCCAAAATCTCCATGGCAACTACCAAAAACTTACTAAACCTCAATTTGCAAGTTCCCCTGAATAAAACGATACCCCATATGTATGGGTGCACATAAAGACGTGGCCACCAAATGCCCCCAAACAGGGGCAATGCATAAGGGGGGGCTTTGCTCTACCTGCAGTTTTTCAGTGTTAACCACCCCTACCTGTGAAATAACCCCCACAATCTATATATTTACGAAAAGTGCACACCTTCAGCTATTCAGAGACACCACTCTTCTCTTTCTACATGGAAAATTGTGGCCGCAGTCCCTTGCAGAAGTCAGCGCATTGGTCAGAAATCAAGGAAAAACCAGATAAAAAACCTAGATTTCTCCCCAAAATCTCCATGGCAACTACCAAAAACTTACTAAACCTCAATTTGCAAGTTCCCCTGAATAAAACGATACCCCATATGTATGGGTGCACATAAAGACGTGGCCACCAAATGCCCCAAAACTGGGGCAATGCATAAGGGCAATTTCAGTTGAAATTTTGGGGGCTGCGCTCTATGTGCACTACCTGCAGTTTTTCAGTGTTAACCCCCCCTACCTGTGAAATAACCCCCACAATCTATATATTTACGAAAAGTGCACACCTTCAGCTATTCAGAGACACCACTCTTCTCTTTCTACATGGAAAATTGTGGCCGCAGTCCCTTGCAGAAGTCAGCGCTTTGGTCAGAAATCAAGGAAAAACCAGATACAAACCTAGATTTTGGTCAGAAATCAAGGAAAAACCAGATACAAACCTAGATTTCTCCCCAAAATCTCCATGGCAACTACCAAAAACTTACTAAACCTCAATTTGCAAGTTCCCCTGAATAAAACGATACCCCATATGTATGGGTGCACATAAAAACGTGGCCACCAAATGCCCCCAAACAGGGGCAATGCATAAGGGGGGTCTGTGCTCTATGTGCTCTACCTGCAGTTATTTAGTCTAAACACCCCCCTACCTGTGAAATAACCCCCGCAAACTATATATTTATGAAAAGTGCACAGCTTCAGCTATTCAAAGACACCACTCTTCTCTTTCTACATGGAAAATTGTGGCCGCAGTCCCTTGCAGAAGTCACGCTTTGGTCAGAAATCAAGGAAAAACCAGATACAAACCTAGATTTCTCCCCAAAATCTCCATGGCAACTACCAAAAACTTACTAACCATAAATCTGCAAGTTCCCCTGAATAAAACGATACCCCATATGTATGGGTGCACATAAGTACATGGCCGCCAAACCTGAAAATGCATAATATTGGGGCTGCACTCTATGCACCCCTTTTTTTTTTGCCTGCACCCGAATGAATGGAATACGCTCGGGTGCAGGCACATGTAGCCGATATACGCATGAAAACGCGTGAGAATGCAAAGTCTCGCGTTTTCATGCGTATATCGGCTACATGTGCCTGCACCCGAGCGTATTCCATTCATTCGGGTGCAGGCACAAGTAGCAGGCGTAGGGCTGAATTTTCGGCAAGCGTTTTTCCACTTGCTGAAAAAATCAGCCCTACGCCATGTGTGGCATCAGCCTAACCCTTGGCAATAGAAACTACCAGAACAATCTTAGCACCTCTGGACCTTTCTAGAACAACTGAAATCAAATGAAGTTAAAATGGAATAAAACCACTAAAAGCAATCAAAGAACAATAATTGCAATGAAATCGGTGGTCAGAGCCCTGGATCCACCAATGTCACTGCAAAAGCAACCTTTTTGGGGCACTAAATACACAATAAAGAACAATGCAAAGATAAAACACCATAAAATCAGTAAATTCAAATAAAAACCAACAGAAGAACAATTATTGCAATGAAATCGGTGGTCAGAGCCCTGGATCCACCAATGTCACTGCAAATTCAGCACCCAATAGCAATACAAAAGTTATAGTGCAATAGAATAATTCAAAAACAGAAATCAATTATGAAAATGCAAAAAAAACACTAAAATGCAACCAAATAAATCAGATAATTATAGAGCAAGATCAGAAATAAAGTTTTAGTAAAAAAAAAAAGACTGCCAGAGAAAGCAAAGAAAGAAAGAAAAGAAAAGAAAGAAAGAAAAAAAAAAAAAAAAAAAAAAAAAGTGTAAGTGTAAGTGTGTGTGTAAGTGTCTGTGTGTGCTTGGGAAAGTTGTAAATAAGTGTGTATGTGTGTAAAAGTGTAATAATGACAAAGATAGAAGAAGAAATGGAAAAAAAAAAAAAAAAAAATTTTAGACAGTTGAGATAGAAATAAGCAAAATAAACAGTGGTTAGAGAGTTGTAGTTCAGCTTACACAATGCAGGCAGGCGATCAGGGCGACCAATCTGGCAGGAAGGCAGCAGGAAGGCAGCAGGGGGGCTCCAGCAGTCTCACGTGGCAGCAGAGTGAAGAGGCGACGGCGGGGGCGGCGACAATTAAAGGGACAGCAGTGGACACGTCATCAATGCGTGTCCACTGCTGTCATTGGCTGAGGACCCGGATCGGCGGCGCTGGGGGACCCGGATCGGTGAGTATGTCCTCTCTTGCTCGTTGCCTAGGGGGTTGTGCAGGCTTTACAAGCGCTGCGCTGCTTTAAAAGCGAGCGCAGCGCTTGTAAACCCATTAGTGCTGTAGGACGTAGATTCTACGTTCTATGGCACTTTGGTCCCTTGGTACCTAGGACGTAGAATCTACGTCCTATGGCACTAAAAAGGTTAAGGGAATCAGATGATATTATTATTATTATTTTTAATAATAATATGGGTATACTGCAGAAGCTATCCTGTCTGTATAATTAATTGCAACCATGTTTTAAAATCTTAAAAGGAGAAATATTGGATAAATGGGAAAACCCTAACCCTGTAGGCAATTATGAATAATATCCGGCGCTGGTTTCCCTTTGGGCTAAACATTAACCCTATCTGTAACAATGGCCCCTTTATTGGAGCTCCCTATAGATCGTATCTCTTCTCTGCCCGAGTTTGAAATGGAGAGTGGGCGTGTCCTAACGGTCCCTGCCAGAAGCACAGTAGGAGGGGGAGAGCCAATCAAAGCCCTGCAGTCACACAAGCAAAGACAGGCTTCAGTTCCCTATCAGGTGAGCCTAGCTGCTGATTGGTTCCTATCCTACAGTGCAGGGTACAGAGGGCCGCCGGCTCCCCAGCTCATCCAGAGAATTCAGCCAGCAGGAAGTGGAACAGATGGGCGGGACTAGTGGGGTTTTGGGCGAATTTCTCAATAAATCAGTCAGAAACACAACTTTTTTAAGCACAATCCTTCTATATCTAGAGGAGTATAATTCATTAGTACATTCATAATTTTTATAGGATATGTCTCCTTTAAAACTTTTTAGGATAAGTTTACCATTTGCTATGATTTTAAAAAGAAATCAACATTTCTAAGTCACCCACACAGCTGCTTAGATTATTAAAATGTACATCTCATTTTAAAATTTAGATTATTTTTTACTGTATATTTTTATATTATTAGATTATTTTATATTTTTAGATTGTGTTAAATTGTTGTTTTTTTTTCAAGTAATACAATACAATCTTTTTAAGTGACCTTCAAATGTTTTCCGCTGATATTTAAGATTTATTGCAGAGCATGACGAGCTCCCCCTTGGAGCAAGGTATAAGTGTCAGCTGTAAATCTAGCTGTAATCTAACTATAATTATGGAAGATGTAACCAGCAAACTACAATTGCAAGCAACACTGTCAGATGAATCAATTAACTGCAGGCTCAAAATGAGGCCAGAGAAATGCCGAGGGGCTCAGTGAGACAGAGTTTCTAGTCCATCTGCAGTACAGAAGTAACACTGTGAGACCCTAGTGCATTAAATGAGCAACAACACCAAAATTAGTTTATAAACTGATTAAAATATAATGTACTGCTGCCCTGCACTTAACTGGTATGTTTGCTTTAGAAACATTACTATATTTATACAAATACCCTACTGTGTATCTAAGAAGGCAGTCACTTAAGCTGAAAAAAGGTTGCTATGTAACCTGTGCCATTTAGCCATATTTTGAATGGATGCCCCATAGCTACACAGCAGCTTTGTTTTTTGTAGCAAACACACAGCTTTTGCCAGCGCAGGGCAAATTTTTAAATGCTTTAATTTACTGGTTTCTGTTCCTTTATGCATACGATAAATGCTTTTATTACTATACTAATGTTTTGTCCACTTTTTGTTTTTAATCTGCATTTTTTATTTTCCAGAGATTGGCATTTAAATTTCAGTCTGGCTGCTAGTTACCATAACCTTGGCAATGGGGTATGGGTTCTAATGAGTGACTGTAAACCAATTACAAGAGGGTCTAAAGGAAAAGTTAAAAGGGTCACTATATATTCATCTGAATTTGACATGAAAATATCTATAGTGGCATATTTTATTGTAACTTTCAGATATTTATTCTACTATAAAATGCTAGATTATAAAAATTAAACAGGAATGCACTGCACAAAGAAATGACCTACAGAATATTACAGTAGGTGCTATCTTACAGTAACACTTAACAGCTGTCCTTTCATTTTTAAATTTGCACTTATTTGAAAAGAATGTATGAATCGAAACATCACAAATAACAAAAAGCATAATCAGCATACAATCAAAGAAGCAGGATATGTTTATCACTAAGAAATAAAATCATTAAGTGCAATCCTGACAAGTACAGCACAGTACTATGAGATTAGCAAATATTATAAATGGAATTATGAAATAAGAAAAAAAATCAACTAACTTAGAGGGTAACATGGCATGCAAAAAAAATGATTTATGCCTCACCCGAATGAGAAAATAATTGACTCCATACATTTCTGTGTCTTGTGCAATTTTCAGGTATTCCATCTCAGCCTCATCTCTGGGGGGTGGGGTTAAAAGAAAAAAGTTGTGAAAACCTCAAACTACCTTTTTTGGCCTTGCACCCTTCCTTTTTTACAATGTTCTATGTCTTAAGCATTATCTGTTGTGGCAATCAAGTGACAAGCAAACCCTCAGTATTTGATTTGCAGTCAGCCCACCCTCTTCTCACCTAGTACGGCCACGATGCTCAGCATACCAAGCAGTGATTCTCTCTTCCCACATTTCAGGAGTCATTTGATACAGGTTTATAACCTTAAAATACAGATAAAAAGTACACAAAACAGTAGAGAATAAATAATGAAACTGCTCCTTTTAGTCATCTATAACATGTCAAGCAGAACTCATCTGTGAGACAATGCATTTTAAAGCTTTGCTCTAATACCGACAGACAGTTATCTCACTCATCATACTGGCTAAATTCAGGTTCTATCAGACCATAGCTGCAGCAGGCAAAACAATTTTTATGCAATTGCTGTCCTTTAAAGTGGTTAAGGCTTTAAGATACATGTCACAATTTAAAGTGGGGATGGACAAAATCTGCAGTCATATGTAGCACTTTGCATTTATCCTCCAACAACCTGCCCCCAACCAATCTAAAATTTACAGTGTGGAAAACAAGTATCAAACACATCAACGTACCCTTAGTAAATATATTTCTAATGGGCTACTGACATGAAATTTTTACCAGATTTCTGTAATAACCAAAGTAATCTACACATACAAAGAAATCAAAACAAATAAGGTTTTTAAATTAAGTTATGTGTAATAAAGTGGAATGCAACAGGGAATACGTATTCAACACATGAAGAAAAGGAGGTGCTAAAAAGGCATGGAAAGCCAAGAAACCTGCTGAAACCTGTCAGTATTTAGAAAGCAATCCTGCCTCTTATCAGTGCAAATTAATATCAGCTGGTTTAGTCCTAATTGATGGCCTATAAAAAGGTTTCTCATTACCAAGGTATCACACAAGAAGCATCTCATGATGGGTAAAAGGAAAGAGCTCTCTCTCTCAAGATCTTTGCCATCTTATTGTTGTGAAACATACTGATAACATTGGTTACAGATGTATTTCTAAGCTTCTGAATGTTCCAGTGAGCACGGTTGGGGCCATAATCTGGAAGTGGAAAGAACATAATTTCACCCTAAACCGGGCACGACCAGGTGCTCCTAGCAAGATTTCTAAAAGAATAATCCAAAGAGTTCTCCAAGAGCCAAGGATCACTCATGGAGAGCTTCAGAAATACCTTGAATTAGCAAGTACATTTGTTTAAAAGAAAACAAGTAATGCACTCAACCATCATGGCTTCTATGCATGCTCACCTCGCAAGACTCCAGTGCTCAAGAAAAAGCAAGTTGAAGCTTGTTTATTACCATACCAGCAGTGAAGTTTGGAGTATGGTGTGGGGCTGTTTTTAAGTATATGATACTGGCAGCCTTCATATAATTGAGGAAAGAATGAAGGTAGAAATGTACCAGGACATCTTGATAAGTTTCTGCTGCCATCTACCTAGATGCTGAACATCATTCAGCAAGACAATTTTTTTTTCTCTGAAACCAATTAAGAGTTTCCTTGGCTGAAAAAAGGTTGCTATGTAACCTGTGCCATTTAGCCATATTTTGAATCCATTCAAAATATGGCTAAATGGCACAGGTTATATAGCAACCTTTTTTCAGCCAAGGAAACTCTTAATTGGTTTCAGAGAAAAAAAAATAAAGCTGCAAGAACCCAGTCAATCACCCGACTTGAACCCAATTGAAAATCTATGGAAAGAACGGAAGATTAGAGTTCATAGAAGAGGCCCCCCGAACCTTCATTTTTGAAGATTTGAAGACAGTGTGGAAGAATGGGAAAAAATCACACCTGAGCAACCTGAACACCTGGGACTAGTTTCTTCATACAGGAGGGACACTGAATACTTATACCCTGTGTCATGCCACATTATTACACATAACTTTATGGACTTATTTGTTTTGATTTGTTTGCATGTGTGAATTACTTGGGTTGTTATAGACATGTGGTGTAAATGTTATGTCAATAGTCCCATGAGAAATATATTTACTGAGAAAAACATTGATGTTTTCAATACTTATTTTCCCTGCGTTAAATTGCTGAACTGTGAGTCAGTGATATTTGTACTGCAGTAACATCATGTCAGTCTTGCATTTTCTGACAACTCCGTCAAATTCAGTCAAAGGTGGTTGCTGAATTTTCTGCTGTTGTTCTTGCCATTTTTCTATAAGTAACCAGTAACTGATTGCTGTAAGAGGAGCATGCAAGGTGTAAAACTATGCAGTCTAAGCAGTGGCACCATGTGACAGAGAGAGATAACTTAGAACGGAGGTTATAAAACTTTGTGAATCAAGGCCCTTGTTTTGCAGTTAAATATTTAGTTGGCTTTCTCGTTAGTATTCCTTTAATTTATTAGCTGTCATGGGAAAACATGTTTTTTTTCCAAAACACATCAGTTTATAGAGCTTCTCCAGCAGAATCCTGCATTGAAATCCATTTTTCAAAAACGCAATTTTTTTTATATTTAATTTTGAAATTTCACAAGGGGCAAGCCATATTCTTAATTTTCCAGGGTGCCAGGGCCATGTGACTTGTGCTCTGATAAACTTCAACCACACTTTACTGCCCCTCCCTTTCCCCCCCAGCAGCCAATCAGCATAACAATGAGTAGGTAGTAGCTCCCTGACACCTGTATTGCTAAAAGTGGCAGATATGGGATTAGCGCTCAGTAGAAAAACATCCACTTTAGTTACATGGTTCAAGAATAACATTTTAAATTGTAGCCTGAATTATCTGTAGTGTGAATTAACAGTGTAATTTAGACATAATAAGAATGCCATAAAAATCATTACACAATCCCTCGAAACAGCCAATGATCAAGCCAGGTACATTTAAAACAGTAAAAAAAAAAAAACTCTTTTAACCTCACCCTAATAATTTCAGGCTCAGCTACCCCAACTGCTGCCTTAAAATAGCATCGCCCCCACCACCAGTGGGGCCATGTAGTTATATAAAAACTATATCACAAATTAGACAAATACTGTTTAAGATTACAAATCTTTATTCCTTATGATATGTGAACATATGCAACATGCAATTTCTTGACAACTATAAAGGTTAACTACAATAAAAATAAAGTTAAAAAAAAGAAATGGCAAAAAAAAACATTTAATAATGTTATCTTCCTACTTTTAACATGCAATTTCAAAAATGAAAACTAAAATGAACACTATACATAACTATAACAGAGAACTATAACTTACCCTTTTCGGAAGTAACTCTTCTTCTGCCAGAAAACCACGTTTATGCACAGAGGGATCATAATCACCATACTTTAAAAAAGAAATGCGTACCATTAATACTTTTAAGAAAACATTTTACAGGTACGCGAAACCAGATATTCAAAAGCGTTAACCAAATAATTCTATTAAAAATTGTTACCTCTTACTCTGTAATAATAAAACAGAAATTGATCCCAACTATGATAATTAATCCTGTCAGATTTATTTAATGTCAAGTTATATTTAGTGGACTTAGAGTACAGTGATACAAATTATTTGATTAAAATGGAGTCTATAGGAGATGACCTCTCCGTATTCTGAACTTTCTGGATAATGGGTTTCCGGATAAGGGGTCCGATACCTGTACCTACATAATTAGTACTTTTAAAAGGGGTTGCTCACCTTGGAACTAACTTTTAGTATGATGTAGAGCAGGGCTCTCAAAATGGAGGCCCATGGCTGGATATGGATCTTCAAACGTTTTTTTATGGCCCTCACTCTGCTCAAAGGCTCCATAGACTTCACTATATGACATCATTACTTTAATTCAACCCTCAAACATGCTATATGAGAAATACTTGGCCCACTACAAAGTGGGACAGCACTAATGTAGAAGGTAGTATATGGAGACAATTTGTAACTGGTCTTCATTTTTTATTATTTGTAGTTTTTAATTATTTCACTTTTTGTTTAAGCAGCTCTCCAGTTTGGAATTTCAGCAGCTATCTGGTTGTTAGGGTCCAAATTACCTTAACAACCCGGGAGTTGTTTTAATGAGAGACTGGAAAGAAAGAGATCCTGAATTCAAAATAAGTAAAAAAAAAATAACAATACCAATAACATTGAAGCCTCACAGAGCAATAGTTTTTGGCTACATATGAGCTGGTTTATGTAATATATTTTTATAGAGACTAACGTTGTTGCGGGGTAGAGTTTTTCTTTAAAACAGAATAACCATTGTTATCTCCTTTTGCAGGCAACAGACACTTCTGGAGAAAAATGCAATAAGGGTTTCATGTAGTTATGCCACTGCTGGGACGTTATTTAAACTGAATAACTGGCAGTGTGTGTATGTATATATATATATATATATATATATATATATATATATATATATATATATATATATATATATATATATATATATGTGTGTGTGTGTGTGTGTGAGTGAGAGATCCAAAACACTCACCTTTGCCTGAACTGCATAGGATGCCAAAAGAACAGAAGCTTCTGGGGGACAGTATATTTTCTCTTCTAAAATTTGCTTCTTTACCTGCATAAAATAATTAAAAAATATATATATAAATAAATTTAAAAAAAACCACAGAATATTAGAATGTCATCTTAGTAAAAAAAAAAAAAATACATATGAGCGCAGCACCTGAAGGAAGAAGAGATGTTGGGTTATATCCTGTACAAGCTCCTCCTCAACATTTTCAGGGTAGAACTTGGCTAAAAAGTGGAAAGTGACTGGCTCTTCTTTTGGAACGTCATGGTCCAGTACCTGAAGGAAATTAATGAGATTGTTCAAATATTCAAGCAGCCATAAGAAATGAGGAACATAAAAATATGGTGTGTATCTTCCTTCACCTTCTTATCCATCTTTAACCATGCTATGGTGTCCTTTACAGTATACTGAAGTCCAAAGAACCAGGTTTCCCGCAAACCCAGAGTACGACATACCAAATCAAACAAGTCCTTCCCTTTCCACTTCATCTGGAAAAAAAAAGTTAGTGTCCATAATTTAAGTATTAAGAATTTTTCTAGTTTTACAGACAAAGATCATGTAATCCACCATATGGAAATTAATAGCAATACCACAACTTCTCATCTTTGATTCCAAAAGCTAATAGCTTGAAAAAAGTAAAAAAGTTAAGTAGTTGGAAATGGTTTGTAATGAAATAGAGGTTCCCCTTTTTCCAGTTGAAATACTATTTAACTTTTATTTATTTATTTTTTAAGCGGAATTTCACCTTCAGACAAAATTGTCCAAATTTGAACAGCCCATGTCAATAAAAACATTTTAAAAAAAAATCCACTGTTAATATAAATAGCAATGTAGCAGCAAATACCCAGTCTTGAACATTTTTTTTGCCCTCCGCTCAGTCAGGAGGTTACTGAACCCTTATATGTGTGATGTCACCAAAACCAAAAAAGGAAGTTCGGGACTGCGCACTACTACACACGCCCTTACTCTCTAACTTAATTTGCTTCTTATTTATCCAATTTGCTAAACTGTACCAGCCAACTGTATCAAACATATTCAAATAAGGCAGAATGGGAGAGATAAGTGCGCTATCGCCCCATTTGTCCTCTTTTGCATCACGCGTTAGGTCTCAGGATTAACAGGCAGGCAGGGGGTGATAGAGAAACTTTTTAGGATCAGCAATGCTGATGCCTTAGTGGTGTGTATCTTAAAAGCGCATTTTAAAAAAAATAATAATAATTTAGGAACTTTTGTCCAACCGTGAACATCATCTTTAGCATAAAGAGACAACCTCTTAAATCATTTTCAATAAGCTGCGACTCAGACTGAAGGAGACAAATCGGCAGCAAAAATCTACCTGTGTGTGGCCACCCTCAAACAGTCAACAAGTGAAAACAAGAATGCATTGACACTATATCTTTAGTAATTTTATAAATAGGACAATTGTGTGACAAATGAGTTACATTTATAATGGAGACTTCTTATCCAAGGATACGCATTAGGCTACAAAGAGATTAGTTGCTGCGATTTTTAAAAAGCGAGTTCCAATGACAAGTCACTCGTTTAGTCGCTACATAGAGAAGAATAGAAATTGCCAGTACCTAAACAGACTATACTACTTCCAAACGCATATTGCTCTAAAAGGCTTCGAGACCCTTTTTCGAGTAATTTTACAAAGAAAGCATAGTCATTCAAAATTATTAGAATCGCTGAAAGTAAAACCCACTGAGCGGACAGTCGCTGCGATTTCCCCATTGCATTGAATGTCATTTTTAATTGTGGTGGGAATAGGACACCTGGATTTGTGGGAAAAAGAATAGCTTCGTTGTTGAAATCTCTAGTAATCGCTTGTTAGGAAAAGATGAGTGAACTTGCTTTTTAAAAATTGTAGTGACTAAATCGCACTGTGGGACATTAGCCTTAATGTAGATCAGGAAGAACTTTTTGGTGCTGTAAATCAGAAAATCAAAATTTGCCCAATGAGAAAAAATTCTGAGACCAAAAAAAAAAAAGTATTCACTGATTAAGTAATTTGAAATTGTTATTGCTATGAAACCAGTATCTGTTTGCCCCTTGCTATTCTCCAAACTGCTGGTTCTGAAACAGAGTCTTGCCTAAGGGCTCTGGCACACAAGGTAGTTTAGTCGCCTGCGACAAATCTCCCTTGTTGCGGGCAACTAAACTCCCCGATATGACATACCACCGGCGAAAATGTAAATCGCTGGTGGGATGGCATTTTACATTTTCACTGGTGGGATGGCATTTTACATTTTCGCCGGTGGGATGTAATATTGGGGAGTTTAGTCGCCCGCAACGAGGGAGATTTTTTGTGGGCGACTAAACTCCCTCGTGTGCCAGAGCCCTAAAGAAGAAATGACTTTGTTTATATTGTCTTCAAGTGTCAAAACCAGCAGAAAGAGACAGATAAATCCTGCTTTCATTTGATATTCATTTGCAGGTAACTGTAAAACCAATGAGGAGAAGCAAAGGTTAAAGGAAAACTATACCCCCAAACAATGTAGGTCTCTATAAAGATATATTGCATAAACAAGCTCATCTAAATAAACCATTTTCATAAAAATATACTTGTTAGTAGTATGTGCTATTGTGTAAACCTAAATAGAAAATTGCCATTTTAAGAATTAAGGGCCGCCTCCTGGGAACATAGGATTCACAGTGCACACAAACAAGCCAAGGCACACATACATGCTAGGCCACATCAGCCAATTAATGGACAGAGTTCTTTGTTTCCACGCTTCTTCCTGTTACAGTTAAAGCTGCATTATTTCTGGACATGTGATCTCTGAGGGAGCACACAGCCCATCGCTAAATGGTGGATCAAGGGGAAGGATGTAAAAGGGCAAAGTTTACTGATATATATTCCAGTTTGGCGAGATTCTTTAATAGATCATGTAACATAATAAAACTATCTGTTGGTTAAGTATTTATTCTGGGGGTATAGTTTTCCTTTAAATCACTCGGGGCACCAAATGTTAAGGATTTCCAGAATCATTGAATTTGTGTATTCATATATTGCATTTTTAATCCATTAGATGTATAACTATACGGTGTCTTTAATAACTAAAAACACATCTTATAAGTTATGTCATATATATATAGGAAATCTATTTTCTTACCAGAAAGTTGTTCTTAAAAGAAAGTTGTTGCCCAAGATAATAATCACTTAACTGTTACCAGAAAACTGCACTGGCTTCACTCAATGGAGTATGGTGTGTAAAAGGAAGAAGATCGCTCATAAGAAAGAATGTGTTCAATCAGAAGTTCCCCACACTAATGCAGTTTTCTAATAACAAGAGCACTGCCCCAGGGTATCAGGTAAGTGATTATAATCACAGGAAGCCTGGCAGCCCCCAGTGATTTAACCTTTCCCTCTCCTTTAAAGGAAAAAGAAAGGCTAAGTCACTTGAGCGTGCCAAAATGTTTAGCATCCCCAAGTGACTTTAATCGCTTAATTTTTATCCCGGGCTGGTGCCCCCGTTAGAAGAAAAAAAGCACCAGTCCAGGGTAGCTGCGAGAGCATGGTCTCCATCTTCCTTCGCAGTAGAGTGAAAAGCCGAACTTTAACAAAAAAGTTGGCTTTTCACTCTACTGCGCATGTGCCGGCCCGGGAATTTTGACGATAGCTGCAGGTATCCCGGGCTGGTGCGGTTTTCTACTAACAGGGGCAGCAGCCCAGAGTTGCTTTATATGTTACTCTGTATGTCCAATGTATGTAACCCACTTATTGTACAGCGCTGCCGAATATGTTGGCGCTTTATAAATACATGTTAATAATAATAATGTGTGTTTTAGCAGAGGAAATTTTCAATATAGTCTATGGCAGGATGTTTCCTGGCATTTAGTAGCTGTGACAAGTAGTTGCTATTAAGTAGCTCCATGTGTATTTGCTCTTTATTTTTTGTTTAGAGACCATTTAAAAGAATGTTTTCTTCTTCTATCAACTGGGTACAAAATATTTTATTAGACACTAGGAATATCACTCATTGATATAAACACTGTAGATGCAGAAAAAATAAGGAGCTCAGTACCTCACAGTTAAATTCCATCTCTGCATCCATTGTAATGATTCTGACAATGAAAGTTTTTGGCTGTTTCCTCTTCAGAGAGGTGAAGTTCATCCTTGAAGCGATAGCACCTGCCATTTTAACTGTATCTATGAAACACCAAAACTACTTGCCCAAGACGATGACCAAAATTGGTTGAAAATTCCAAGCCATACAGGATTCTTTATAACAAGTTGTCTTCATTTGTCACAATGCTGTATAATGTTCATCATCCATATTTAGGAGAAGTCTTTGTTATGAATGACCAAATTTGCAGAATTCACTTTTCGCCTACTTTTGGAGACATATGGCAACAGCCAAAAGGAAAGACAGATCCTTCCTTGCAGAAGCAAAGAAAAAGTGATAAAAGAATTGCAAAAGAAAAAACGTGTCCTAAATGAGGGTAGAATTGTGATGAGATATTTAGAGCAAGAACTGCACAGCTTGTTACAGAGTGAAAAGGTTGTAGCTTTCACTTAATGAGAAAAAAAGGTGAAATGGCCCGACTGTAACAACAGTCTGAGACACCAATTCTTTCTTTATTGTCTAAGGAAATTCATAAATCCACTTCTAATTCCACTTCACTGAGAATGAAGACAGTAATATAGATCTGGACGCTGCATTGTCTCCCAGTGGCTTGAAGCACCTTTCTATACACTACTAGATAAACAAAGACCACACATCCATACCGCTCAACAGTTTGCCTTTCCGCGGGACAGTCCCGCTTTTTATAAGAGAACTCGCTGTCCCGGGTCCCTGTTTAAATGTCCCGCAACGCCGTGTAAATGCCTAGTCCCTCAGCTTCATCAGGCCAGCTCACCCAGACGGAATACAACAGCGTCGCAAATCTCATCTCGCGAGATTATTACGTCACGACCTCACGTATATAAGCGCAGTGACGCGACACGCAGCAGCTAAGCGAAGAGATGCGCTGTAGAGTAAACGTCAGTGTATGTTGTTAGTAACATGGTGAAACCTGTGTCCTGCCTGCCAACAATGCTCACAGCCACCAGAGCCTCTTCTCTTAACTTGACTAAAACCAGGGCCAACTGATATTAAAGAATAGCTTAGTTTTTTGTACGTATGTGCATACTTTTTGGGCACAAGCAATGACCGTGCTTTATAAAAAGGGTCAGTGTAGGACAGGGGGCTCAAACTCAATTTACCTGGGGGCCGCAGGAGGCAAAGTCAGGATGAGGCTGGGCTGCATAAGGGATTTCACAAAAAATTGGCTTTCAAGGGATAATGCAAGGCACAGCGGGCGGGAGCTGCTGATTGCGGAAATGACGTTATGCCATCATAACAGTTATTATGGGAAGACGTTCTCTGTGTGCACAATTAGCTCCTTAGCAGCTAATTGTGCACACAGAATGTCTTCCCATAATAACTGTTATGATGGCATAACATCATTTCCGCAATCAGCAGCTCTCGCCCGCTGTGCCTTGCATTATCCCTTGAATCGCAATAAAATGCGGGCCACAAAATATTGTACCGAGGGCCGCAAATGGCCTGCGGGCCGCGAGTTTGAGACCCCTGGTGTAGGATGACAGTCATTGAAATAGACGCAAGGTGATAGGGTGGTCAGTGTCGGACTGGGATGCCAGGGGCCCACCAGAAAGCCTTATATCTTGGGCCCACTCTTAAAACTATTTTTCATCCGCTTGTCACTCAACCTCTATTTTCCTAGTTTTTTTTATTTACGTAGTATAGTCTGTTTTTCTTTATATTTAGTCAGTTTGTTCCCATAGAGAACTAGGAAATGAGCATGAATTAGACCAAATAGAAGAAGGAGGGCCCAGTGACACCTGGGCCCACTGGGAGTTTTGCTGGTATCCCTGTGGCCCAGTCCGACACTGGGTGGAATTAGAGGGTCCCAGTGTTTTTTTGTGCATAAAGGCCAACATTTTTAAAAGTTTCAGGGCAAAGGGACAAATTTTGGGCAAGCCAGCAGAAATTGTCCAAAAATGAGCCTGCATTTTAACAGTGGCATTAGAGGGTACCCCAAGAGAACTGTTTAGCTTATTAGTTACAATTGTATCTTAGTGTAGGTGTAGCTTACTTTTCTGGGCTCTCTGCCAAAAGCTACTTCTTTAATTAAGTTGGAGAAACACTGTATCTTTTTTAGTGTTCAGTGCAAGAGATCAACGTGGTATTTAGGTGGTGTGGTTGCAAAAATGGAAATTACATTTCTTTTTGTCCCTCTTTACATTTTTTAAATGTTGGGAGAAACACTGTATCTTTTTTAGTGTTCAGTGCAAGAGATAAATGTGGTATTTAGGGGGTGTGGTTGCAAAAATGGGAATGACATTTCTTTTTGTCCCTCTTTAAATTTTTTAAATGTTGGGAGGTAAGGTGCTGTCCAGAGCTTATACATAGACTGACACACTGGAACTTGTAATCTAAAGTACCTGTCACATTACACACAATATGGTGGACAAATTGTATGTGTTGGAGAAAATCACAGTATATTAGTACTGTGATTATATTATATATTAGTATATAAGGCAGCAACTAACTAGTTTGTCAACATGTTTTATGTTAGGGGCAGAAGTGTTGGCTCATCAATTACAACTAAAACTGTCCCACATTATAAGCAAAATTCATGTCAAGGTACCTCTTGTTTCAACTGATACTTTTATTACCATGCAATAATGTAAATGTTGTAGTACAAGTATGGGATCTTTTATCTGGAAACTCGATATCCTGATATGCAGAAAGAGCCAAATTAGGGGAAGGCCATCTCCCATAGACTATACATTTTTGAATAATTTCCTTTTCTCTGTAAAAAATAAATCAGTACCTTGTACAGCAGATTGTAGTACTCTTCACACAGGGCTAGGGGTATACATAGGGTTGCCACCTGACATGTCGCCACCCTAGCCGGTCAAATACCAGCCTGGGCCAGTATTACAAATTTACAAGTAATGTCCTTGCTGATAAATTTGTAATAGCTAGTCAACTTGGCCTCAGCCTACCTCTGATTCACCCCTTTGTTTCCCTCCCTACTTCCAATCTCGATGACATGGCTTGGTCCTGTTCATGCTTAGACTCCACCTCTGCGATGTCATGGCCACACCCACTTGCACCACAGCCCACCCTCTTGTGGCTCTGCCCCCTCACCTGGCTGGTATAGTTTGTAGAAAAAGGTAGCGACCCTAGGTAGACAGCAGAGGAATATGTGTCGATCACAACTTGGTTGCCAGGTATTACCACCAAGAGCAGTGTTCAGTATGTACAGGCAGTCAATTTGCTAGTAAATTTAGCCACCCCTCTTTTAATGCCCTGATCTACATGCTCAGGAAGGGCCAAAGCTGACTATTTGTGTGCCCTATGATGGTCTGTGTAATATCTACAATATGCCTAGCGCCATCTTCTACACTGATTACATTACTACCATCCTCTGAGCTCTGTGAGAAGCAAAATGCAGAGTCCCCCCCAAATTTCCATATCATTGTGACTGAGTGCAATAGGTTCAAAATAGAAGTAACTGTGCTAATGTTTATTCGTCAGTCCGACACACTTTTCAGTTATGATTTCTGTAATGGGGAAAGTGTCATTTTCAGTATTTAGTGTTAAAATTCCATTAGTATGTAATTCTTTGGGTGCAAGTCAGTTGTACCTATTGACGCAGCTACAAGCTACAGTGGGAACCCAGGAATTACTGGCATGAAAAAGTGTACTGAGAAACATTTTTGTAATTAATAGTCAGGTGCCCAGCACTACAATGCTGAAGTGTAAGGAGCATGTTTAGACGCAAGTATGGCAATCATTATGCACACAGTCATCTAAGCATAGGCACAATTGCAGCCAAAAATGAGCCCTTCTGTCTTTCACTGTAGAAAGTGCTAGTACCCACTGTATGTCATTGTATATAATGTGCTTAGATGTCAATATTCAGTTCCTTACTGTATAAAATATGCTTGGGGTGTTAGTACACGCAGCCAGCCTTTTTTTTACCCGCAAGCCACACCCAAATGTAAATAAAGTTGTGGAGCAATACAAGCATGAAAAATGTTCACAAGGGTACCAAATAAGCGCTGTAATTGGCTATTTGGTAGCCCCTTTGTGGACTGGCAGCCTACAGGAGGTTCTGGTTGGCAGTACAACTGATTTTTATGAAACCAAAACTTGCCTCCAAGCCTGGAATTTAAAAATAAGCACCTGCTTTGAGGCCACTGAGAGCAACATCCAAGGGGGTTGGGGAGCAGTGTGTTGCTCACGAATCACTGGTTGGGGATCACTGCTGTATAATATATACATTGTTTATCTCTGTATAGAAATTTCTTAGGGTTCTAGTACCAACTGCTTGTTGGTAATTGGTTCTTGCACTCCTGAATACATCATGTCCTTATGCAGCACCTTCTGCTTGCTTAAATTGTGTGCTTATATCTTAATCTAAACATGAATATGGGTGCTTCTTTCTCTGCGGGGCCCAGACCAACATGCCATTGTCAACTTGTGACTGGTTTGGATATCAGCACTTGTCAGCACAATGCATTTACCAAACCTAGAGAAAATTATGCTTCCCATCTAATGGGAATGATGCTTTACATTTAATAGCTTTGGGGACCACATTAAATCTCTTTTGTTCCTAGACCCAACTTTTTTATTTTACTATCATATTACATCACTTGACTCCTTATTTAGGTCACTGGAGCCTGTTAATGTTAAATTCATAACAAAAATTGTTTATAAGCCCTCCTGTTGTTGTAGGAATACTTTTCCATGTAATACCAATGCAACAGTCAGGGTATGCTAAAAGTTGTAGTTCAGCAACATGTGGACTGTTGGTTGAGTGCCTGAAATACCAGTTTATGCCTATTTAGGAGTACAGTATAGGTACCAGACTTGAACCGATGGCTGTCTGAAGCAGCTAGGGTGTCAGGAGGGTAATTTAATGGTGGTTAGAAGTGTCATACTGGTGTGGATATAGGAAGGCACTGATACTGTAAGTAGGGTTGCCTCCTTTTCTGAAAAGTAATGCCGGCCTCCCTATATTTTTGTGTTTTTCCCGGTAATCACGTTGGCATTAATTATCATTTTTACTGACCAAGTGGCAACCCTAACTGTAACGCAAACCAGTCATTACTGACCCTCATATTTGGGGAACTCCTGATGATATATACAAATCCAAAAATCAGGGCACTTGTCAGATAGACATCAACACTGGGGTACTAAATTCAGTTCTGACAGGTCCACTGTTTGCAAGGAGTTTGTATGTTCTACCTTTGTCTGTCCGAGTTATACAGGTGCTCCAGTTTCCACCAAAAACATGCAGCTTAATTGGCTTGTGAGAAACTGACTAGCATGCAGGCCTCTAAGCTCCTATTAGGCTCCGCCTGTCCTCTCTCCCTCCCCTTGCTGGCTCAGTGCAGCAGCCCTAGGTTTCCTGTATTCACAGTCTGTAACATGCTGACTAGGGTAGCCCGGATTTCTCCTTTGCTCCAAAGCTCTGGGCCCAGCTCGGGGTACCTGCCGCTGCAGTTATGTAGGTAAGCAGCTGTGTGGCTCGTCTTTCTCTTTCTAGTGGCTTTACAGTTAAATATAAAATGGTTGCTTGCCCATGCCAGTTACCTGTCAAGAAGAAAGCAGTCCATTAGGCTTGCAGTGAAGCAGCAGCACAGTCACCTGTACATTCACCTGTCAGGGAGACTGCAACAGCTCTTGGTTAGGTTTATATTGTAGTTAGTCAGTGCATGTTCCTCTCCAATGCTGTGGGTATGCATTTACAATCACTGAATGCACTTACTATGTACTGTTGCACTTCCCTGGTGTAATGTAGGACTAGGTGCATGAGCTTTGATTTATTTGCTGTTTTTGGCAGATTGCAAGATGTCAACAGCATACTGCTTTTAACCCTTGCTGTTTTCGGCAGATCTTTTAATTACATTATCACTAGAATTAGAAAAGTACCTGCTTGCTGTGAATATTGGTACACAATGGGCAAGTCTGGTGCCTGATGAGCAATTCTGAAAGTTATGGGAACTGCAGAACTACCAGATTTATGTGGTGTTTTACAAGCCTGTTTAAAGTTCTGTGAATACTTGGTTGTTTTTTTGCAGAGTATTGTAGTGCTTGTTACCTGCCCCCTCTGTTAATAGGTTCCAAGTGCCTGTTGTCAGAGAAGATGTATAAAGGTCATGTTTGTTTGAGCTCTGTTAGTGGAAACCTCTGCACGTGAGCATCAGTGGATGATAAAGCATTTTGGGTTAAATCTGTGTAAATCCTCATACTTTGTTTCCACATGCTATTGCTTATAACTGACAAAATTTGTAATACCTTTTAGAAAGAGGATTAAAGTAATTGGTGTGTTTACGTGAATAAAGGTATGAACACTAGCAGCTGAGTTTGTGAAAAAATTATTTAAACTTAAATTTAATTTTAAAGGGGTTCTGGATTCTTCCAGTGAGTACCATGAAGCAATCATCTTCCTGCTTTGTAGTTCTTGCTACCCCATGGCTGACACATGTGCAGTAGAGTCAAAGAGCCACCGTTTGTAAAAATTTGGCATGAAGAGGATTGCTCCATGGTGCTCGCCAAAATAACCCCATGCTGGTGCAGTTTCTTCCAACAGGAGCACCAACCTGGAGTATCGTATAAGTGAATACATTCACTGGGTGGTGCCCAACTTTTTTGGATTCCCCTTACAATTGTGACTTTCCTTTTCCTTTAAGAAAAAAAAATACTTTTGGTATACATGCAGTATACTGATTATGATTGCACATTTCTTAATTCCTCTCTTTGAATTTAGATATGGCTCGGATTCCAGAGATAGTAGTTGGCTTCGCTCTCTCTTCGTGCGCAAGGTAGATCCTCGCAAAGATGCACATTCCACTTTATTGTCCAAGAAGGAGACGAGTGGTCTCTACAAGATGCAGTGTGGGTACCTAGTAAAAACTGTGGTTGTGCTGAGGGAAAATAGTAGCCATTCCTTCTGAATCTATATGTACAGATGAGTACAATAAGATGGTGCGAAAAGCACACAAAGTTGCTAATCAGCATTTTAAAGGTGGTTTAACTTTAAGTTAAGTATGTTATAGAATTCCTAGCAAATTTGCAATTGTTCACAATTATTTTGATTTTTAATTTTTAACCTTCCTTTATTTTGATTTTTAATTATCTACCTTCCTGTACTATGTCTTATTAGCTTTCAAATGGGGGTCACTGACCCCAACAGCCAGAAACACTATTGTTCTGTGAAGCTACAGTTTTATTGTTATTGTTACTTTTTTAATTCTTATATTCTTATTGAGTCCCTCACCTTTTCATGTTCCAGAATCTCATTTATATAACTTCCTGATTGCTAGGGTAAATAAGACCCTAGGCGAACTTACCCTTTAGGGCTCTGGCACACGGGGAGATTAGTCGCCCGCGGCAAAACTCCCTGTTCGCGGGCGACTAATCTCCCCGAGTTGCCTTCCCCTGCCATCCCATCGGCGACAATGTAAGTCGCCGGTGGGATGGCAGACGTGGCGGGGTGATTTCGGGAAATCGCCGAAAAAGACCCGTGAGTCTTTTTCGCCCGATTTGCGCGAAGTCGCGCCGCCGCGTGTGCCATCCCACCGGCGACTTACATGTTTGCCAGTGGGATGGCAGGGGAGGGCAACTCGGGGAGATTAGTCGCCCGCGAACAGGGAGTTTTGCCGCGGGCGACTACTCTCCCCTTGTGCCAGAGCCCTTAATCAATTTTTGTCACCATAACTAAAAACAAAAATGTGATCTTTTAAACCTAAAATACCTAAAATACTACCTCCAGTATGAAAACGTATTTTATAATGTTCAGAATACTAAAGGGAAACAGTTCCAAATATATATATACTTTGTATCCCCAATTGCCTCCTTTATGCCATGTGGCAGTTGCACAAGACCTTTTTTTTTAAGAGTCACATATGGAAGAAGGAGTGAGCCCTTTAAAAAGAAATGTGCATCCTCAATGGACAGTAATGTAACTTGGTGATGCCGGGCCCCCCTGCAAAAAAAAAAAAAGGCATTAACTGTGGTACAGCAGACCCTATAGTCCATGCCCCCCACCCATGACTGGGATCAATATCCTTTTAGGAAGAAAATGTAGTGCCACCTTACTTGCCTTTCGCAGGCATGCCTTAGACCTATTTTATTTCACTACAGTTGCCCTTTAAAGGTTAAGTTTATGCAATACAAAAAAAAAAAAAATCTTAGCCTGAGAGAATGTTACAACATGCTTTTAGGGAGAAAAAATAAAAGCAGCTTGCAATTTTAATAACATTCTTAACAAAAAAAGTATTTCTTTAAAATACAAACTTATGTTTTAAAGAGTATGTTGTACCAATCTTAGATACTTAATTGCTTTGTTTCCAAATCATTGCCAGCTGTGCGGACATGAATCCGTTTATGGAAAATATTTTTCCACAGGGGGGTAAAATAATACACTGTTATATAGGTTAGGAAAGATAGATTTATGACAATGTATCAAATTCAGTGTTTGCAGTGCCATTTGTGAATTAAACAGGAAGCAGAATAGTAACCCCCAGCAATGCTGCTGTAACCGTACAAACTTTATTTAAAGGGCACCTATTAGAGCAAAATTGTTTCCCCCATTGGAGGTGAAGACCAATAGAGCGTGCACTCTGGTTGGACAGCATAGGACTCTCTAGGAGGATTTTGCAATGTGCAATTCAGGTCTAGATGATTTTAAGTATGCTCCCTTGATTACAAAAATTAAATTTAGTTATGCCATTTCAGCTGAGAAAGGGTAGTTAACCTTTAAATTAACCTTTAACCTTTAAATTAACATTTGGTATGATGAGACAAACTTGCACTTTTTTTTTAATGGTTTTTCAGTTACTTAGCTTTTTGTTCAGCACCTTTCAAGTTTGGTATTTCAGCAGCTATCTGGTTGCTAGGGTCTTATTTACCCTAGCAACCAGGAAGTGACCGGAATGAAAAGATAGAATATTAACTGTATTAAATTATAGCCTCACAAAGCAGTCATATTTTTGGATGCCAGGGTGAGTGACTCCCATTTGAAAGCTAGTAAGAGGCAGAATCATTAAAAAATTCTAACAAATAAATAATGAAAACCAAATGCAAAGTTGCAAGGAACAGGGCATTCTACTCTAACATACTAAAAGTAAAATTAAAGGTGAACCACTCCTTTAACATAGTCTAACAATGTTTTGTTTTACTGTAGGCCAAATGTCACCCTCTAGCATAATTGCATTTCTCCCTGCCTGCCTGTGTCCTTTATAGACTTGTCTGTGGGACTTCATCCAACAATATAGTCATAATAATGTTCAATGTTGAATAATATGCCAGTGACAAGTTTAAAATTTGATATTAGGACTAAATAGTATGTTTCTCCTTATTTCATTATAAAATAATAATAGGCCATTGCTTTTTTTATTCATCCTTACCACTGCCACCATTATCCCCTGGAATCTGGGGGTAAGAATTTCTATTAACAAGCCCCTTCCTTCAACAGGTGCTTCTAGGCTGATACTGCAGCCCTGATGCCACTCCATCATCCCCTCTTGCATTTCTTGCATCAAAGTGGGTTGAAGGAGGAGCACAACGCTAGTGCAGAAAGCAGAACTATAATCACTGCATTAAAAGAGCTGAATTTCCTGTAAAAAAATGGAAATTCAGCGAACTCCCTGGTTAGGTGTCGCCTGAGGCATGGTTTTTAATCTTGCCTCATGGCTAAAACAGTATTACTTCCTTCTCCTAGATGCTACTTGCATGTTAGGTTTGCAGATAGAAAGGAGTTCATTACTTATGGGGCCTTATCTGATAAGGAAAGTTTGATTTATTCCCATCTCCTCACCCCACAAATTCTCTGAAAAAACAATTTGGTGAGACCCAAAGTGATAAAAGTGCTTTCATTTGAACTGATCTGTCCTGTTCAGTGCAACAAATACATTTATTTTAGGCAGAATACATGTCCAGAGCATGTCTTAAGGTGGCCATACACGGGCAGATTTCAGCTGCCGATATTGGCTCTTTAGACCGTTTCTGCGCGTGTATGGGCAACACCAATGGGCCTCCCGACCAACATCTGGCCTGAAATTGACCAGATCTCGATTGGGGAGGTTTGATTTTTCTGTTGGATTGGGGACCGTATCAGCTTGTTGATGTGGTCCCTGAACTGACGGTGCCTATGCCCGCCATTGGCACTAGGGCCAAACAATCAATTTAGCCTGATATTGGCCACCCACGAAAAACGAGTGGATCTTGGAGTGTACAGCCACCTTTATCTGTTGAACACAGATTTATACTGTATTGTCCTTTTAAGATTAAGGGATTGTTCAGTCTTGAAATTTCTAACTGAACTTGCTAGCTAGGTAAAAATATATAGCCATGCTAGCACCAATGCCGGATTTCTAATTACGGCGCCCAGAGGCTGCCCTCCTCCCCTCGCTCAGGATCACACGCAAATGCATCCTTCTATCTCACAAATGGAGCACTGGGGATAGGACACGCAGAAAACTTCAGCGTGCCTAGACCCCAGTGCTCTGTATTAAAGCAAAGTTTAGGTGCGGCTGGGTGGCATGCCGCCCCTAAATTTGTGCCTTTGTGGCCGTGCCACAAATCTGGGCCTGGCTGGCACATCTTGAATAGTGCAAAGTATTGCTAGTGACATAAATTAAAGAGAAACTTGCAAAATTGAAAATTTAATGTAAGCTTGAATTTTTAACTGATTATATTTAGAAAGTTCAATAAATGCAAGTGGTTTCTCTGTAAAAATTTCCCTGTAAATTTTCTTGACAATGTAATACCTAAAATGGTATAGTAAACCACCTCCTTAGAAACTGGGTAATTAATTCTTACTGGAGGCAAAACAATTATTTTTTAGTAGACTTAAGGTATATAGATCCAAATTAAAGAAAGATCCTGTATACAGAAAAACCCACATCCCGAGCATTCTGGATAACAGGTCCCATACCTATATTACTAACAGAACTATGTATAAACAGTAATGTTCACTGGATTTTGTAGTTACCAGCCAAGCAGAAAGCTGCCCATATGCTGCAGCTTGAATGGTGCACATTAATGGAGTACTGAAAGTAAAAGCAAAGTGCATGTAGCACAGCCTGACAGGAATGATCATATTAATGCAGCATTACCTACATTTAGTATTATTATGTATTTATTATGCATTTTTTTAATTAACAGTGTTGTAGTCTCTATTAAAGCTTTATGTACTGAACATATTTGTCTGATATTTTTCTCTGGATGTTGTTTAACTTTAGTCTTGTCCCTTTCAGTTCACAATGTAAAGCCTGAATGCCTGGAAGAATATAATAGACTGACGTGAGTATCCTCAATATCTTTTGTTAGATATTGTCCTAGAAAACCTACTAACTGATTTTATTTGTATATGCTATCATACCAAAAAAGAATTACAAAAAGATCTACATTAGTTTGATACAGTTCAGTTTATTTATTGTTTATAACAACCATGACAGCATTTTTCACTCTTTAATACTTTTGTTCAGAAAAGCAAGGCATATGTATGTAACCAGTGACAATTATGAGCTTTCCTCTTACTATTCTTTTTTTTTTTTTTTTTATTAAAAATATATAAATAAATAAAACACAGATTTACTAACTAAATCCTTGTTAGTGACAAGCGTTACAAAACCCCTTTAGTAGTAGAAAAATTATACTCTCTAATTTGTGTAATTTCTTTATAACATAGGTGTATGTCTAGTTTCAGCAAATCCTTTAGATCAGTGCTGTCCAACTTCTGCGGTGCCGTGGGCCGGAATTCCTCTAGCATACATGGTTGAGGGCCACTAATGGAAGCCAGTTGTGACCACTCCCCCTTTTTAAACCACACCCATTTTAATTATATTATGTCATATTAAGACACACCCTTAAATCCATATGCCTCCTACTCCCCTGTGGATAGCACAGCAACCCCCAGTACATAATTACACACCTTAGGGACCATTTAATGGCCATTTCCAACTGCTAACAAACTCCCAGAACAAACCCCTGCCAGGTTCACCTCCCACAGGCAGCATAGGACAGGCAGAGTATGGCACACACAGGCAGCATAGGGCAGGCGGAGTATGGCACACACTGTGTGTGCGCCATACTCTGCCTGTCCTATGCTTCCTGTGTGTGCTATACTCTGCCTGCCCTACCTTGCCTGTGTGTGCCATACTCTACCTGCCCTATGCTGCCTGTGTGTGCTATACTCTGCCTGCCCTACCTGTGTGTGCCATACCCTCCTTGCCCTATGCTGCCTATGTGCCATACTCTGCCTACCCTATGTGCCATAAACACAGGCAGCGTAGTCCAGGCAGTAGATACAATGTCTGAGGTGTGAAGAGGTGAACAATGTGGATGATTACAGCCTGAGCCTGAGGTGTGAACACTGCAGGGGATGAACAATGCGGGGATTAAAAGGTGAAGACCAACTGAAAAGTTGCTTACAACTGGCCATTCTATAACATACTAAAGGTTAACTTGAAGGTGAACCACTGCTTCAAGGCATTAAAGCTGGATTGTAAACAAAGATTTACAAAAGAAAGGTTTAGTTGTGTGCCAATAGCAGTATTTTTCTGTTGCATTTTGTTAACTCTGTTCCTTGTGAATAAGGAGTAAGCTTTGTGTCTTCTACATATGCACAGAGAGGAAGTACTGCCCAAGTTACATCATGACCCAGATTACCATTGTGATCTTGTGGGTAATTGGAACACATGGTATGGGGAACAGGACCAGGCAGGTAAATCTTATGTTGGTCATTACTGATATGATGTTTGGTAGGTGCTCTGTGTGTGTTAAAATGTGTGTGTCTTTTCAGTTCATTTATGGCGCTTCTCCGGGGGTTACCCAGCATTAATGGATTGTATGAATAAGCTGCGTAATAATAAGGTACTGAAGCAAGTGCCATGCCATGAATCATATCTGCTTGTGTGATTAAACTGGGTTGTTTGGCTATGTACTATTGCTTTTCAAGATATTATTTACCTTATACTTCATTCAGTCTTCATTCTTACTAACTTGATTACCTTTATATTCCCTGTATTTTCCCCCTGCCTCTTTCTCCCTTGCTTTTTGTCCCTTCTTTAGGCCTTCTACCTTTTCTTTATGAGGAGCAAAAATTTTGATTACATTCTTCCAGAACACATGTATTAACTTTACAAAATAGTTCAAACAAAGTAATTTTCTGTCCCTGCAGGAATACCTGGCATTCCGAGAAGAGCGGAGCAAAATGCTACTCTCCCGCAGAAACCAGCTGCTCCTGGAGTTCAGTTTCTGGAATGAACCTGCGCCACGAAAGGGACCCAACATATATGAGCTACGCACCTACAGATTAAAGGTCAGATATCAGGGAATATAATCATTTAAGTATTTGTTATAGTTTTGTAGGACAAAGTCATATTACTCATTACTTTTTTTTGTTATCTCACAGCCAGGAACAATGATTGAATGGGGAAATAACTGGTAAGATGAAAAACCAAAATATATTATCTACATGCACACTTATATGTATACATTGCCTTTTTTGCAACATATTTTAGTTACTTGCATTAGTGTTATCTCTCACTTTATTGTTACCTTTCTTTAAAATTCTGATGCCTCAGGGCTCGTGCAATCAAACACAGACAGGAGAATCAGGAAGCAGTCGGAGGATTCTTCTCTCAGATAGGGGAGTTATACGTGGTCCATCATTTGTGGGGTAAGTCTAGCAACATAGCACTTTTTTTTTTTTTGCACCATTCGCGAGCAATGTTACTTCTAAGCTGTGTACAATGTTACATCTAAGCTGTGTATCTTTAAAAAGTGCACACAAAAAAAGAACTCTCTTAACAAATAGCCTATAAAATAATAAATGGAGGTAAACTTAGCATTTTGCCTAGGAAAAATAGTTGCTGAATTCATGCTTTTCAGTAGAAAGTCAGTAATTTACATACTGAATTAACTGGTTAAAGGCCCACATAAGAGGGCAATTGAGTTAAGAATTCAGAATGTAAGAATGTCTCAGATTTTGTGCAACCTAAGCTCTTGTCCATGAATATACCTATTAAATCTACCACAGTACTGCTAGTGATGTTGTCCAATCAGACTGATTAGAAGATCTAATGATGTTAAATGTACAAGCAAATTAATTAAAGAAGCTTAGAAATGCAACTGTGACCTCAGGGGTAGTCTGTGGCAATACAGGGCCGTAACCAGTATTTATAGCCCCATACTACTAACTTAGCAGGCTCCACCCCCAGGGAGCCCCGAATATTAGTCCACTGATTACCCACCTGCTCTTGTGCACCCCCTACCCCTTTTGCAGCCAGGGAATCTCTCTTGCATTTGTGGGTCCCCCTCTGCAACAGGGCCTCTCACTGCAGTACCCCCTGTACTCTATTGATGGTGGTCCTGGTTTAGTATATACTATGCGCTATACATACGTGCATAAGTAAAATATTTATATTCCAGCACTCCTTTTCAAGTTAATTAAATGATTTATATCAATGCATCCATGCACCTTTGCACCATGTACATTTTTCTCTACCAATGTTATATTTATATTGCAAAATAGCTTATTGTGTTGTCTGGCAGTAACTTTGCTTTGATTGCGAAAGTCAGTAATAGTCTCTTTGCAGTGTGTTGTAATGGACAGTGTAGCAAATGAAAATGCAAAATACCTAGGGGGATATTTACTAACAATAGGGTTTTTTTCCTTCTGATTCTGATTTTTTTTAGCGCTAAAAGTTGCTGGCAAAATATTTTTTTTTAACAATTTACTATGCAACAATACTGGGAATATTCTGACAATTCACCATCTAAAACTTGTTGAGATCATGTAGAAGTCAATGGCAAATGTCCCTTCCCTTCCCTGGAAGATCTTTCTTTGCTTTGAAACTTTACAGGTTTTTAGATTTTTTATGCTGGTTTTTTTGTGCGAGAATTTGAAAAAGCCACAGTTTCGCAACTTTTTTCCTGCACATACTTTTTCAGTTCAGACATATTAGTAAATGCCAGGCATCTGTGGAAATGAGTTTATTCTAATTTTAAAAACAAAAAAATGAGAAAAGTTAGAGTTTTAGTAAATCTGCCCCTTAATGTAATTATTAGCTAAATTGCAGCAATGTAATTGCTCTTAAGTTTTGTACATATGAGCATATACAAATGGCTCTGTTTGACTTCCATAGGCAGGCGCCCTAGGCAATCTGGTCACCACTTTGCCCCCTCTACATGAGCAAACATGTGCATGCGTTATGACACCAGGGGGGAGCATGGTGACCAGCAGCAGTGGGGGTAAGAGATCCCGGACTAGGGGTTAGGCAGAAGAAGTATCTTCCTAGTGCACCTACCATTGCCACTAGGCAGGTTTCCTTTTCTGCCTACCTCTAGTTCTGGCCCTGTTGACTTCTCTGTTTGCTACAAAATGATTTCTGATCACAAATAGGCAGGGTGTGATCAGACATTTTGGTAAATGCGACTTGCCTTGCCTCTTTTATATTAGGACAGTCTAAAAAGGCCCATCTGTTTGTCTGGGCAATTACTTAAGGTTTCTGTTGGTTTCTGTAGGTTGTGTGTTGGGTCCAGATAGGCAGAGAAGTATTTATTATGCCAGCTTTAAGCAGTGGGCATCACTGATGGGCCGTGAAAACATGGTGATCTGTCTCAAGATGACTATTTATTGTTACATAGTTACATAGGGTTGAAAAAAGACCAGTGTCCATCAAGTTCAACCCATCCAAGTAAACCCAGCACACCTAACCCACACCTACCAATCTATACACTCACATACATAAACTATAAATACAACCACTAGTACTAACTGTAGATATTAGTATCACAATAGCCTTGGATATTCTGATTGTTCAAGAACTCATCTAGGCCCCTCTTAAAGGCATTAACAGAATCTGCCATTACCACATCTATAGGGATAGTATAACCCACCCCCATATGTAAAAAAATAAACTAAGTTTGCCCTGGTGCTATAACCCATAGCAACCAATAGGATGTTTGCTTTTAAACAGGTGACCAGTAAATGCTGCCTCCTTGTTTGATTGCTGTGGGTTTCTGCTCTTGGGCAAACATTGTGCTTTTTATTACATAACCCCATTATTCTTAAAACATATTTCTAATTTTAGGCTGTGCTGACAGGTAGTTGTGAATCCATCATATTGCCGGATGCATGATTCATCCTTCCAGAGTACACGGTCCACTGCTTTAGTGAATCAAATAACAGCAATATTAAAACAATGCAGTTGACATTTTGCATTACATGTGGGAGGCTTGTGTGCACAATTAAAAAAAAAAAACCTTGCCTTTACAATAGTCCCTGTGCTCATGTTAGTTCCAAATACAGTTTGGAACTCAACAATGATGGTTCTAACAAAGGACGTGATTATATATAATGTCCAGATTCTTATGTTCATGAAACTTTACCAAAAATTCAGAACAAGCAATACCTGTGATAGAATAATGTCAAAAAGCTTGTAGGTTTGTTGGTAAAAGAGAAAAGTGAGTTTTTTTGTTTTTTAACAAATAAATCATAAAAAAATTTTCTTAAACTGTTTTTGATTGTTTGACTTTTGATGTTATAATGGATTTATAACATCTCTTCTAAATGGATGTTTAGTAACTACCTATGGTTGGTGTTTTTTTGTACTTTTTATGCTTCAACTCTTTTGAGATGGTCCATCTCAAAGAGTCTACCACCTTTCCTTTCCTAACTGGACGTTTTTTGAGCAAATCATACCATATGACTTTTCCTTAGTTCATAATATTTGTAGAATACCCTTTTGCTGTTATTGCTCTGTTGCTGCTTTTGTCTACGAACAGTGACAAGTCATATATGGTTGTGCCTAACTGCTAGACCAGTGATCACAAACTATTAGCTAGGAGGCAGGTTTTAAATCACAGACACACCGTTTTACTCCAAACAGGCTAGCAGTCCACATGGGGCTACCAAATAGCCAATCACAGGCCTTATTTGGCGTCCCCAAAGAACTTTTTTTCATACTTGAGTGGCTCACAAAAAAAAAAAAAGGTTGAGCTAGACATACTTTGTTTCTTTATTATTGCTTTTTACCTTAAAATAAAACTAAACAAAATTTTATACTTTACTAATACTGTATGTGTGGTGGTGAATATTAACTATTTTGCCTTGTTTATGGATTCTGAAAGTTTTTAGTTAACAAAAAAAGTTTAAATATTTAGAATATCATTGAAAATAGGATATTGCATTTAGTGACCTTAAACTAGCAAATAAAATCAGTTCTTTGCCTGTGTATTAGCTTACAAAGATCTTGAGTCCAGAGAAGAGACACGTAAAGCTGCTTGGACCAAACGAGGATGGGATGAGAATGTATACTATACAGGTAATGTACCAAATGTTTACAGTGATTCTAATAATAGATCAGTATAATTCCCTTATATCAGTCACTTTCTTTATAACCCAATTAATGACCAGTGTATTTGCTGTGATGGTAAAATGTACCATTTAGAATACATAATTTAACATACAGCACAAGGTGTTTTTTCGCATTGTAGAAAAAGATGTTAGAACTTGATTTTCATTAATGTGTGACCATGTGCTGAAAAGTAATTTTCATAGTTTTCTACTTCATATACTACAAGTTCTTGTTATGGCTGTTAATGAGATGCTGGGAATCATGTTTTTTTAAAACTGAAATATTTAAAAATCCTGTCTGTGATTATTTTCTAAAAAGCTAACGTTGTTATATTTTTCAGTTCCACTTGTCAGGAATATGGAGTCCCGTATTATGATCCCACTGAAGATCTCTCCCCTGCAGTGATTAGCAATCTCGCCTTTTCCACATTTTTCTCAAGTGCTAGGTTCTAGTTTCAGTAATGTGAATAAATTCTGCTCTGATAATTCTAGTTCATAAGTATGGAACAGAACAAGGGACAGGTCTTGCACCCAATTACTTTAACCAAATCATGTTAAAATGATTATCTTTGCAAATGACAGAGATGGTAAGGTGCAGCATTTTCCTAAAGCTTTGAGCAGCTGCATGCCATCACTTTCCCAGTCAATAACTTTACCTCATAACAGATGTTACTGGGCTCATTTATAAAAACTGGGCAAATTTGCACCTGGACAGTAATCCCCCATAGCAACCAATCATTGATATAATTTTTCCAGACAACTACAGGTGGAGTAATGAAAGCAAACTTCTGATTGGTTACTAAAGGTTACTGCCTAGGTGCTAATTTGCAAAGTTTTTTTTTTTTTATAAATGACCCCAATGTGCTAAGCTTATTTTGTGCTGTCAATATTTGACATTAGTTTAAAACTTTAAACATGTGCAGTACTTGCAGTATGTAGCCTGGAAGACCAGGCCACAGCAGCCTGTATAATTGTTTGTTCCCTGTATAAATAATTGTTTGTTCTCCCATTTATTTGTTTTGCCTTTCACCCTAGTGTAGCTTTAGCATAGGTCCCATTCCTTTGTTTAAAAGCAAACACCCAATTTAAAATATCCCCCTCCCCAGTGATATCTAATGCTACCCCATAAGTTGCCCCATGCCCTTTATCTGGCCTAACAAAAAAAAAGTATATCAATAGGGTTTGCAGCCACCATGTCTGACTGTGCCACATATGCATGAAGGATCCAATGTGTTGATCATTGTAAGCTGATTTGGTGATACAGGCAGACATGGAGGTCAACAAGTCCACTATGCTATTCTGCTTTGTTGGGCCAGGTACAGGGCATCCCAAATAGCACTGGTATGGGTCTTTGTCATGGCAGGGGATGGAATTTTTAAAAAATGACTGAGGAAGGGTTTTGTTCTCCTTGGATATTACTTTAACCAGTTTTAAGGGCCCATTGCATTCATGCATTTCATTTTCAGTTGTCATGCTCAGGGAACAATGTAAAACTATCCATCAAGAACCAGTTGTCTCTGACTTTGTAAATGAATGTCTGTGAAGATATCAGCTTTTATATGTGCTCTAAAAGTCCCAGCATTTACAATGTTAGAAAAATATCATAGTAAACTCATTTAACAACAGTGATTTGGTGGTGTCAAATAAATTGATTTATTTCGAGGTTTAAATATATCAGACTGTTGGGTAGTATTTTCCACTTGTAGCTTCTGGTACATGACTTATGTTTGCTTCATTAGTTGGTGCCTTGGCATAACGGTACAATATTTAATTTAGAAAGTCCCACACTCTGCATACAATGTATATACAGTGCCGTACAAAAGTATCGATCAATGTCGCTAAATAAATCCTACATTAAAATTTCTTCTCTCTGTATAAGAGAATAAGCGTATTTTGGGACAAGTACCAACTTTGCAGGTTTCCAAAGTGGCATTACTCCCATTTAAAAAAAAAAAAAAAAAAAAAAAAAATATATATATATATAAAAACTAAAATATAAATACAATATGTTAACTGTCTCTTGATCAGAGTGACCACCCTAATGTATAAATGTGTGAGACCTAATTGCAGGGACTGATGTTAAAGGAGAAGGAAAGGTAAAAATCACTGAGGGTGTGCATGCCTGGTATATGCTGTAAACAGAACAAAAAAAAATTAACTGTGATCAAAAACTGTGAACCTGCTATAGCAACACTTGGAACATAGCCCCCTTTAATGTTCCAGGATCAAAGTTCGCTCATACACAGGGCTCATGTGTTCATGGAATAGCTTGATGAGCATATGTATGTATAGCTTTATTTATAAAGCGCTTCTTATGTACGCAGCGAGGTACAGTCGAATACATTATTACAAACGGGGGTATTAAGATAATAGATAAATACATACAAGTATTACAATAAACACAAATAAATAAAAGATACAGTTGCAATAAGATAAGAGACAAAGACACAAGAGGATGGAGGTCCCTGCCCTGTAGAGCTTACAATCTAGATGGGAGGGTAACAGATATGAACAATGCAACATGGATGTCATGATCACAACAGCAGAATCTTTCATGTTTTCCACTTTGATATTGTTGTGGAAATTCAGATACCAAAGGTAATTTGAGGTAAGAAAAAAATGGTGAAGTTTTTTTTATATGTACATAGGTTTTGAGCAAAGTCAAGGGTCAGAATAACAGAACTAAGGCAGCACAGGGTTCTTTATAGACTTTCATACACGGTAGCATACGACATAAGAATGTTTGAGTATGGGCATTATCAGTAAGAGAGCATAGCGATATGTGTTCACAGCAGAAAACAAAGACCTGCTCTTACAGCCAAAAAGGTGGTTCTGTCAGGGTAGTAGTAACCAAGGCTAGCTTGAGAACAGAATCCATCTAAGTCAGTGGTCCTGTGTGTAAATCTGCACACACAGAATTTATTACTTATCAATACTGCATATTGCTTTTGCATTCCTCCAGTTCCACACAAATGCAGAATCAATACTATGGGATTTTGAAACACTTCTGGCAGCTTGTGGTGACCTACTGGTTTACTAAACGTTATGTCACACTTGGGGGCTGATTTACTAATCCACTAATCCGAATTCCGAATGGGAAAAAATTGGATTGGAAATGAACATTTTGCGACTTTTTCGTATTTTTTGCGATTTTTCCAAACCTTTCCAATTTTTTCGCGACGGCTACGAAAAAGTTGCGACAATTCGCGCAAGTCATAACAGCTACGAAAAAGTCGCAACGGCGAAAAAATCGCAAAATACCGATCATTACAAAAAAAACCGCATATGGACGCTTTTTGGACATTCGTGGATTAGTAAATCAGCCCCTTAGTGTAAATTTATCATGCTGTGTAAAAAGTGGAGTGAAACATTACCGGTGATGTTGCTCATAGCAGCCAATCAAATGCTTTGCTTTGATTGGCGATTGCTGACCACCGGTAATGCTTCACTCCACTTTTTACACAGCATGATAAATATACCCCTTTCAGTTATAGTAACATCCCAAGGTATAACCTGGCCAACATAATATAAGTTCTGCAACATCACCTGGTTTGGGTAAAAGGGTAGGTTTTGTTGGGTTCATGTGTACATTGCCATGGGGGTAAATGTTGTGTGGCTGTCATGTATTGAGTCCAGGGGTACAGTTTCACTTTTTCAACTGAAGTTATCTGTTACATACATTAGTCCTTCTTTTGTCCCCAAATTAAGAAAAGTCTGGCCCTGTTTAACATAAAATACTGGGAACTTATAGAATAAAAAAAGAAAAAGTATATAAACTCAAGATTCATTTTGGAAAATTTCACTACACTTTAAACCTAAACTAACCCATATTTTTTCTCTACATTGTAAAAAAAATAAAAAAAATATGGCCCTAGTTATCACTGAACCGGAACTCAAAATAACTATTTGGAGTTTGGACCACAGTACTCTGAGAGTAATTTACTTTTGTGTAAGTTTCCCATCCCTCCCTGTTTAAAGACCTTGGGATCAGGGCCGGCCCTAGGCCGATTGGACCTATTGCTGGCAATCGGGCCCCGCGCCAATGGGGACCTCTCTCAGAAAATTTTGTTTGCTCATAGCCTGTACAGAGAGATACCATAAAACTATGGCACATAGGGATTCCCCTGTACTAAGCACAATTCAGCAGGAACAGCCCCCTAAGTTTGCTCATAGCCTGTGTAACACCCCTAACTAAAGCAAGAAACATGAACAATTGCATAGACAGTTTACAGGACTACATATCCCAGCATGCCGCAGACCTGAGGACCTGGCTGGGGCTTTGAATCCACCAATGATAAGGAAAGGCGCAAAATGTTTTGAGGACCACCCTCCTGGACTATAAAAAGGGGAGAGAAGTGTGTGCCAGAGAGAAACTGCTGCCTACCTGTTCTGAGTGTGAGAGCTGCCAGAGGGGGAGAGACACCTGCAGGGATCCTGGCCCAGGAGAAGCTGCTACAGGGAGAAGCTGACCCTGCTATCCCAACTCTGGACTAGCACCTGTAAAAGAGCTATCAGTGCTAGCCAGAAAGGGAGCAGGGGGAAGCTGCCTGCTGTTGGTAGGAGAATCCCAGGCTGACAGGCTGCAGAGAGGCCCAGGTGATTACAGCTGCTAGGGAACAGAGCTGCCTGCATCCCATCTGAGGTCTGTTACTAAAGGTGATACAGTGATTTGGAGCACAGACTGTGAGTAACCTGCAACACCACACACTATTGGGGAACTGTGTATTATTAACCAATAGGAGCTAATCCATCTGTTGCTGAACTATACACTCTGCCAAGTCATTTCTCACCTGGAAGGAAAGTGTTTCTTCACTAAGTTTATAGAGTTATACTGCTAACCGGCAAATGAAAGGAACAGTGCTATTGGCCAATAAGCTAAACTCAATAAGGGCCCCAACGTGCACAAATCATCTGGGACTGTGACAGGGGAATTAAGTTACAACATTTAGCACATATATTTTCTGCATACCCTATAATAGCAATTTAAATTGTGTTATTGTTCTTTGATATATTGAGAGAGAGAGAGATTATATATATATATATATATATATATATATCTTGCTTTAATATTTAAATCAGTCAGATCCCTGCTGATTGTTTGTTACGCTTAATAAAGAAAAGGGGTCTTATTGTTTATCATTATTGTGGTCAGTCATTGGGGTGTCACTGAGCGTGCTGGAGTTACCCATATATATTAGTCTCACCCAAGGGTGTGCTACACCTGTACAGAGAGATACCATAAAACTATGGCAGCATAGGGATTCCCCTGTACTAAGCACAATTCAGCAGGAACAGTCCCCTGAGTTTGCTCCATATGATGGCTACATGAAAGCTGGTCAGTACTGCTCTGTTCTGCTAGTGTTGGGTCAGGGAATGGGAGTACACTGCAGGGCAAATTGCATTCTTTCCATGGGCATGGCAAAAAAAATTTTTTTAGCCCTATTTACATTTTTAAAATGTTGGGAGGTGTGCCTGTATTAAGCACAATTCAGCAGGAACAGCCTGAAAAACTATGGCAACAGTAATTCCCCCTGTACTGTGCTGCTGAACTTACTCCGGCTCTTACTCACATAATTTAATGGACCCGCTGCAATCTGGCTTTCGGCTTGCGCACTCTACTGAGACAGCGTTGTGCAGAGTTACGAATGATCTTCTGGTTGCCAAAGCCAAAGGTCACTTTTCTATACTAATCCTCCTAGATTTATCGGCTGCGTTTGATACGGTTGACCACTCCCTCCTGATGCAGATTCTGCATTCGATTGGTCTCCGTAGTCAGGCCGCATCCTGGATCTCCTCTTACCTCTCTAACCGTTCATTCACTGTCTCCTATGCTAACACCTCATCTCCAGTTCCTCTTAATGTGGGGGTACCCCAAGGCTCTGTACTTGGGCCGTTGTTGTTCTCCCTTTACACGCTGTCTTTGGGAGATCCTATCCGTTCATTTGGTTTTAAATATCATCTGTATGCTGATGATACCCAAATTTACTTTTCGACCCCTTCGTTAACAGTCGAAACTGAGACTCAAATCTCTAACTGCCTCCTGGCTATCTCTAATTGGATGAACCAACACCACCTCAAACTGAACCTAACAAAAACTGAACTAATGATCTTTCCGCCTAAGCCTGGTCCTACCCCCCTCTTTTCTATCTCTATTGATGGCACCCTCATCAACCCTGTCGATTCGGCACGTTGTTTGGGGGTGATCTTTGACTCCTGTCTCTCCTTCTCTGACCATATTAACACCACTGTCAAAACCTGTCACTTTTTCCTGCGCAATATTGCCAAAATCCGTCCCTTTCTCTCTACTGCAACATCTAGGCTGCTCATGCATGCTCTCATCCTATCCCGACTTGACTCTTGTAACCTGCTACTAATCGGCCTCCCTAACTCCCATCTTTCCCCCCTACAGTCTATATTAAACACTGCTGCCAGAATTCTCATCCAGGAGAGTTCAGGCCCTTACCTGCTAAAGTCCTTATCGTGGCATAATTCACAATGTACTAAGGGGGCCCCGCAGTTGGTAAGGCCGGCCCTGCTTGGGATAATGAACCTGTGAAGTGACCCTACCTGCACCCAGGGATTCCATCATATCCCCGTACTTACACTACTTAGCATTTAATAGGGCTGCTTGCAGTCCCAGACCTATAGATGTGCCGTATTTTAAGCACCTGCTTTGTTCTTTCTGGAAAAAGGGTGGGGGAGAGCTAGGAACAAGCACTGTCCTTGTGCTTAGCTGAGGTACAGGCTGTCTGATCAATCATTCGTCACAGAACGCTCCATTCACAGGCGCAAGAGCATCAGGAAGATACGAAAAGCTACGCTGCATAACGCAGGTTCACTTGTGTATCCAATAATAATGGAATAAACACACACAAACTTAAATGAGTACAGTTTTATTGGTCTTAGTTTGCACAAAACCTCCTTCCGTGTTGGTTAAATTTGGAGAATAGGCTTCGTTAGCAATAACGGAAATACTTTATTTTAGTTCCCTGGCGCAGAGCTGTACATTTAAACAAAAATAAATGACTGCTAAGGAAATCGGAAGCGGAGGTAGCAGGTGCCACAGTGGAATGCAAAGTCCTTGTCCGATTTATCATTCGCTTCCGACTGTGTAACGTCCGCTTACGCCGGCTCGTCACTCACACAGGCGGCTACGTGATGCGTCATGTATCGTTGTGACGCAAGTCTCGCGAGATGATTCTTACGGTGTGGGGATAGTAGGGGAAGGAGCTTACACTCATTTAAGCGACTGCCTTTCTTTTTGAAGTCGGAGCTGAGAAAAGGGGACCAAATAATCCAAGTAAGTGCAGCGCAGCCAGGCCCCCCTGAACACCCAAAACCCATCGGCCCTGGACGGCTGCCCCCCGCCAATGTTGGCCCTGCAGGGGGTGGGGGGTAAAATACTTCTAAATTTACCATTAACGTTAACTTGCCATAGTCAACCACATTTAGACAATATTGTAGAAATATTATGAATTTGCTACTGGATTCTCAATTCATACTTGGCAGTGGACATCTGTTAAGTTTCATTGTGCCATTTATTAGACCTCTCCAGCTTGCAGTTATTCATTCTTGTTTTTGTGGTTTTGTTTTTTTCTATTTTGCAATTTCACACTTTGCTGGGTTGCAGGAAATTGCAGGCAAACAGGTACTAGGGTCCTACTGGATAGATTTCTTTATTATATATTATCTGACTTTTAATTCTATGAATTATTTATTTACTAGTATAGTGATTATGTACAGTTGAACAAAAAATATTTGTGTCTTATAGTATATGCCAAACCAGATAGAAATGTCTTCAGATTCTTTAAAGAAAAGAAAGCCCAAAGTAAATCGAAATGAGGATGGCAAGAGAGGTCGCCACGACGAGCAGGTAACCTACTGTGTGTTTAATGCACTGATGTTCAGTCTACTGTGTTCATATATTTTTGTTATGGTGTAGAACTTTATTCTGATATTTACACTTTTTATTGCTTTCTGATATGGCAGGAGGGTCGATATTACAGTGAAGAGGCTGAAGTAGATGTACGAGATCCAAGAGAAGACTATCAACTATACAAAGACACTTGTCTTGATTTGCAGAGATTGATGTCTGAAATCCAAGATTTAAAGAACAAAGGAGGCAAAGACAGTGTGAGTGTGCTAAAAAAGGCCACTATACTCTCATATGCTGCTGAGTATTAAAGAGGATTATCATGTAGACAGTACAGGAAAATGAAAGCAGTGTTTTTATGTACTGAATGTACTGTACGAGTCTAGAGGCTTACAAATCCCTGTATGATTAACAATCTATGACTTCAATGTTGTCCATAACAACTCCCTGTCTTGCATGTTTTTATGCCATTGGTTGAGTGCCATTAGTACTATGCATGCTCAGTGGGGCTGGAGTTTAGCTCTGACAGAAGCATTTACTATCATTATACAGTAATGCTTTCTGCTTGTTGGAGCTGGTCACCCCCCAAACACATTACACAATACAGCCTTGCCCTGATGAGATTATGAGAGAAAGGTGATTTACAAAATGTGCATCCAAGTGATAACTAATTTTGCAGCAGGAATCCAATGCCATTCCTTTGAGGTATTAGTGGAATTTATTAGAAATATGGTTGTTTGATTTAATGAAACAGTTTTTTTGTCTTTTTATCCTGAAGGCTAGTTATTTGCAAACTATGTTTGATTGCTGTTATAGAAAGTCCAAGCAACGCTCTGAAAGTGGCTTTAATTGGCTTCTTACAAGGCAGCTGACTCTGCTCTGATTTAAGTATTGTATAAATTAACTTGTTGGTAAATCTATTCTACTGACTCTTCTTGGTGATTCTGTCATTAGTCTCACTGAGAGAGGCTTTATTGGTCATGTGTGGTGTTCTGGGTTGACCAGTCAGGTCTCTTTGTTTAGGGCCAGGTTTGGGCTAGAGGCTATTTTATTATAGCAGCTGATTTCCAAATATGCCATTTGATGCATAGCTTTCATTTGATTACCTTTTGAACCACCAATTATTCAAGCTAGGAGCTTCAGTAGCCAGGGTTTTAAAGAAGAAGGAAAGGTAAAAACTAAGTAAGTTTTATCAGAAAGGTCCATGTAAATACAGTCATAAGCACTCGCAGAAACGCTGCACTGATTTTTCGATCAAAAGAAACAGGATTTTTTGTCACCTGTGCCAGAGAAACGCAGCTCTCTCCTCTCTTGCTTCCCCCTCCCTCAAGAATGCTAAGAACTCCCCCCCCCCCCCCCCCCCCCTTAGGAATGTGGATCTGAGCCAATCAGCTTCCTCATAGTCTTACAAACTGAGCATGTACACCTGTCTTGGTGCAGGAGCGAGGCATTATGGGAACTTTCTTTACAAAGCTCAGTGATTTTTTTTTTTCCTACATTATATATGTCCTTTAGCAGTGGGACACAGAGCTTTATAAATTGTTCTAGTTGCATGATATATTTAAAGTGGCCACTTCCTTCCTCAGGCTATGGAGATAGAAGAAAAAAAGGTCCAAAGCTGTGTTCACTTCATGACTCTGAAGAAGCTCAATCGCTTGGCCCACATTCGACTTAAGAAAGCTCGAGACCAAACTCATGAGGTAGGTCTGTCCCTTACTTTCTAATATACTCTGCAAAGGAAGAATAGAGTTTTACTTTTCTATATATGTTCTATAAATTATAGGGTCTTAGGTTATTTTGTTTGTGTTTATTATTTGTGAGGAAGATAATTCTGCCCATCAAAGGCAATATTAGACACCATGCATAGGCTGTAGTGAAACTGAGCCTGATAAATAGTTGAATGCTTGCTTTGGCTTTTTAATTTAACAGGTTTCTGACTTTGCAGTTAAACTTGTTTTATTCATCTAGTTTCAATTGTGTCAGCATCAAGGCAGTGTGCAGAGTTTTCTTTGCTTAAGAAATCATGAAATTTCATGAAATTCGAATTCGTGGTTTTAGCTGCAAAAAAAAAGTCAAATTTGAATGTTGATAAATTTACCCCTTGTTATTACTGTTCTATATTTTCTGTAGCATGTTTTGGTGCACATATTGAGTGGAGTAGTTTATGATATTTAAACACTAAACTTTTTCTTTTAATGCACTTCCTTTTATGGGATATACCATTAGATGAATCTACAATCCTGGTGAATCAAGGATTAGCAGCACTAAGTAAATATATCCATCTGTTGACCTAAATGAAGTGAAGAAGAGCCACATCACTGTGGTTTCTATTCACCTTCTGGTGTTCCTATCATTAGGGCAGAGAACAACGTTAAGTGTATGGCCCCCTTATACATTATGTATTCTTTTGGCCTGCTGCCCACTTAGATACCATATATTGCCTGTATGTGAATTTTTACCTTAACCACTCATTTTTTCCCCCTTTTTCTGTCTCTTCTGTAGGCCAAGCAGAAGGTGGATGCATATCATTTGCAACTGCAAAACCTGCTATATGAAGTCATGCATTTACAGAAAGAGATTACAAAATGTCTAGAGTTTAAGTAAGTATGGGCCTTTGTACAGCAAATATGTTTTTCTCCCTGAAATCTTAATTTAACTATTTGTATTGTCTTTGTGACTAACTTTTTTCCCTAAAATGGGCTGGAATAGTAGTTCAATTTAGTGAGGGTATGTAATGTCATGTTTGTAAATATTGTGGTTGAATTATCCTTATGCCTTTTGTTCCTGACGCAGTGCAAAGCCCTTTAACATTCATAATACGCTGGTACATTTGAATTTAGTCTCATATAATACAGAAATTGTAGGTGTTTTGATGCATACTGACAAACTTACATAGACATACCATCGTTTATTTCTGCAGGTTTTTATGCCTGCCTTATTTGCCTTTCCTTACATTCTTTTATCTTAACAGATCAAAGCATGAAGAGATTGAGTTAGTGAGTGTGGAGGAATTTTACAGTGAAGCACCTGCAACCATAAGTAAGCCGGAAATTACTTCCACTGACTCTCACCAGCAGACCTTGTCACGTCTGGACTGGGAACTGGAACAAAGAAAGAGGTTTGAGATAAAATGAATTTACTTTTGAACCATTTACTTTGTAGTGAATTAAGTGGGTAACTCCATTTTACACTCAATACACCCATCTACTGTACCTCACAGATATCAGTTATGTATTGTTTTAGCTGCAGAAGGTCTCTCTAGTAAAGACAGAATATTGCTCATACAATCTCGTTTGTGTTTACTTAGGCTTGCAGAGAAGTACAAGGAGTGTTTGGCCAGCAAGGAGAAGATCCTAAAAGAGATTGAAATTAAGAAGGAGTATCTTAATAGTTTACAGCCACAGCTTAACAGCATTATGCAGGTAACACAAAGAGTTGGAAGTGTGAAACATATTTTTCTTACAAATGGGAATAGAACTTAAGGACTGCAGATTAAATATTTGGTTAAAGGACATGTCAACACAAAAAAGAAATTTTTGCATAATAAAAGAAAACATAATTCCAAGTAACTTTCCATTATGAATGTATTCAACATTTTTAGTACTTTAAAAGGTATTTGTAAATGTAGTTGCTGTTTAAAGCAGAATTTGCTTAACTCCTGGTTATGACTTGCAAAGGTCAGGTCTTTCAATCTGCTGCCTTGTTTTACATTGTAACACAGGGCAGAGAATAGAAAAGGACAGACAAACACTTCTTTTAATAGCAATAATATATACAAATAATTTATAAACCAGTACAAGTTTGTAATTAATATATAGTACAATGTTGATTCAAAGATTTTTTTCCTTTTATTAGGCAAAAAAAAAATATTTTTTTGGTTTAACATGTCCTTTGTTGGCAGATTCCATGCTTTAGTATGACACTAAACTTCTTATAAATATAACATTTGTTTTTTTCTCCCAGGCCTCACTTCCAGTTCAAGAATATTTATCCATGCCGTTTGACTGCATGCATAAACAATATGAGACAGCACGCCACCTTCCACCACCACTATATGTTTTATTTGTCCAGGCTAGTGCCTACAGCCAAGCTTGTGGTAAGTATGCTGGGTTTGCATAAGAGTGAAAGAAAATGACTAAAGGATTTAGAGATGCTATAGGCTTTGTTAGTGAATAATTATAATTGATGTTACCATATGGTTAAAGCCAGCAATGCCATATTGCCTGGCAAATTTCAGAAACTACAATGTCCTTTTTACAGCGTTGTTCCCAGTTGCTGCCAGCTATGTCTAATTAAGCCCTGCTTAACTTCTTTAATTGGTTGACTTTATGGCTCATGGCAGAAAATCAACATATTTTATATTTTGGGGAACAAAAGTTGCTTTAGGCTTTATTTTCTGTAGGCTACCTAACCAGAAAAAACATTGGTTAGGGTGAAAAGGACAAAAGGAGACAAAGAGCTTTTCTCAAATGCAAACATGCACCCAAGAGCCTCCTTAACCAGAAGGCATTCACATGCTTTCATGCTACACGCATAGCACTGCCTTAAAACCACAAATGAGTGACTGTAACCTCCACTCAAGGAAATATAGGTGGAGACATGCAAATGACTCCTTAATGTCCCTGTGGCCAATTATGCATCCTGAATTGGTGGTCTAATAGCACAGATACAGCCTAATATTTTAGAGCGATATTTAGTTTAGATTTTAGAGAACATATTTAGTCTTAATCTGCATTAAGCACTGGAGAAATAGTCATTGCATTTATTTCAAAGAAGTAGTGCACTCACACACTTCTGCTCTGTATCCAACCAAAGTAGTAATCTTTAGACTATTGCGCCCCTGCCATATAGATTAGTAATTATCTTATCCCTTGTTGACTGTCAGTTCTTAGCTTCCTCTTTTTTTTTTTTTTTTTAATTTTTACCCTATATGACTGTCACTGCTTATCTTTTCTCCTGTAAACCCTTGTTTACCATTACCCTTCTCTGATTCTAAACCCTTTCTTATGCTGTCTATATTTTTCTACCCTTATTCATTTCTTGCTCTCTCCCATGTCTGTTTTCTTCCTTGCCTTGATGTTAGCCCACATGAAGAGTTACGCCCAGCCCTGTAGGCAGGGTGAGTATATCTCTTCTGTTCCCTCCCTTTCATCTTCAGGATTTATTCAACATTTGGTTTCCATTCTCTGCAATGATTCTTGTTATCAAATAATCATAATACTGTATAAATGCATGTGATTAGAGCTGATTTTGGTGTGCAGCCTATGTGCCAACTTACAGTTCCTTATGCTGCACTATGGCTAGCTCATTTCTGCAATTCTAACTTTCACGGTGCTTTGATCATTAACTGCGGTGCTTTGGACAATAATGCATGTAGTCTGTTTCATTCTTATGCTACAGTAGAGGGCTTTCTTGATATTTGTACATAAACAGCTGTATAAATGTTTTAGCAAAACCTTGATTGTTTTGCATCGACCTATCAATGCAGGTATATGGGGTTTGTTTGTGTATTTAGATTGTGATGAATATGCATTTATGATGTTTGCACAAAGGTAAGACTTAAAGGGACAGTAACACCAAAAAATGAAAGTGTATAAAAGTAATTACTATATAATGTAATGCTGCCCTGTACTGGTACAACTGGTGTGTTTTCCTTAGAAAGACTACTATAGTTTATATAATAAAGCTTCTGTGTAGCCACGGGGGCAGCCATTTACAGGAGAAAAGGCACAGGTTACTTGGCAGATAACAGATAAAACCCCATTATATTCTACAAAGCTTATCTGTTATCTGCTATGTGCCTGTGCCTTTTCTCCTTTTTCCCAGCTTCAATGGCTGCCCCCGTGTTGACATAGCAGCTCATTTATATAAACTATAGTAGCGTTTCTGTTGCAAACTTACCAGTTTTACCAGCGCAGGGCAACTGTACATTATATTTTAATTACTTTAAAACACTTTCATTTTTTGGTGTTACTGTTCCTTTAAAGGGGCAAAATACATAGAACCTATGAGGAAAATACATTTTTTAAAGTTTTTTTTTTTTTTTTTTTTTTTTTTTTTAATTATAAGGCAGTAATAGTATTTTGCTTAAGCTTTCTATATGTGAACTGTCTTCTTATTAGCAGAGTTTGTTCAGAGATAAGAAGAGCTCTGTATATCTGTGCACTGGTAAACTAATTATCTACCCTACAAGAACCAGGACACTAAAACAAAATATTAGCCACGACCATTGGAAGTGGTTCTTGTATCCTAGAGTCACTGTGTTAAGTGTTAGAGAGTTTTCAGTGACCTGCCTCAGTCTTATACCGTGTGGAGTTAGATTGCTAGTTTTCTCTAAATCTAGGCCTGCCAAATCGCTTATACCCCCAAATATAATAAAAGGCGCAAACAAGGTAATGTGATAGGCTGAAGTTTGCCAGTGTCTAGTAACCCATAGCAACCAATCATACTTTGTCAAACAGATGACCAGTAAATGCTATCTGCTGACAGGTTGTTCTGGGTTACTAACATAGTAACAGTATTCTATTGCCCCCAAAGTCTGTCGGGTACAGTAACCTATAGCAATCAATACAGTTTTGCCTTTAGACAGGTGGCCAATAAATCCTACCTGCTGATTTGTTTCTATAGGTCACTAGATCTATATCAAGTTTTGCACCTTTTATTACATAACGCCACTGTTCGTTAATATAGAAACTAACTACTCCTTTATGCCTTCTCTTATAGACCGGAAGCTTGTGGTAACCATCGAAGGAAATGTAGAAGAGGCAAGAGCTTTGTTTAAGCCACCAGAAGATTCTCAAGGTGAGGATGCTTTTTTTCAAACTGTTTACACAGCTGCCTTATTGCCAGATGTATTCTGAAAAACAAATTTGCCTCTAAGAAAGAAAGTTTTTGGTGAGAGCTGTTGGTGCTGTTACTATACGTCTATCATGAACTCTATTTTTATATATTTGTTTTAAAACATTTGAGTAAAAAGTAAAATAAGTATGCTGGACCACATATACACATAGTGCCAAAAGTATCATTAGACCCCTTCTTATTGCAAGAATTGGATATTAAAGCCATAGCAAATACTGACGCAGGTGAGGTGTAATCTGTAGCTGCAAACATTGGCAGCAGAATCTTAGTAAGAGAGAAGATCTAAATAGTTTTCAAGTTGGAATTGTTTTTAAAAAAAAAAAAAAAAAAAAAAAAAGAAGTTTTTTTTTTTGGCCTGCTAAAGCTGCTTCTGTCATCTTAATGTAACATATTTGTCAAGTGGAAACAATTTAGTCTCAATGTCACAGGCCAAGTTCATGTAAAGGAAAAGACCACTGAAAGTGTTATAAAATTTTCTCTTCATATGGAACACTCCATGTCCTTTTTAAAGTTGTGTCTGATATGCCAGCAGGGGGATTATCTGTTAAAGGATAATCTAATCAATCTCACAAGGACCAAATATAGAGAAGCTTCAGGGTCCCTGGTTGTGCCCTGGTTAGCTTAAAAAAAATAACCAAAACAATTGAACTCAAAACTAATTTTAAAGCATAATAACAAAATAACAAAATGGACATTAGTTGGCAATGCCAAAAATCTCTGTCAGTTACTATTGTTTACAATACGGAATGTTAAATAAGTGATTAAGTAGAAAATCCACCTGGAGTCCATGTTGGTCATATTGTCTGCTCTGTTCTAACAGATGATGAGAGCGATTCTGATGCTGAGGAGGAGCAGACAACGGTAAGGAGACAATGCATAATAAAAAATACATGATACAGTAGAGACACTTACTGAATTGCTGAGAGAACATTTTAAATTATGTTAATTTACAAAGAAAAGAAAATTAGAAATATTTAGTGCTGGGCTGTTTTCTGCTACATCAAGTTTTCATAAAATAAAATTTTACAACCTTTTTCTTTGTTCTAAACTGCTAACCCTTTTTATGAATAAAATTTGGTATAGCTTCCACCACTAGGAAGCAGGATACTAGATAATAGTCTCCTCCTTCTACTGCTATACAATGTCTGCTCAGTAGCTTAGTTTTGAGTGTACTCAACGAGACAGGATCATTAGCAATTTTTCAACTTATTGGTTATTCTCAGCCAGGATTCAGTCTGGCATTAGGGGAAGGCCTAGAGATCTCTACATGCATTGTGCCTAGCCGAAGTCCTCTGCCTAAAGTGACAGACTGTCATATGATACATTCTTCAGCAGTTTACACGGTTGACCAAGAGTGGTTCCTAAATACCCAAGTATTTTAAGCCATTTCAGAAGTGGGGGCTACACTAGGTTGATCTCAAGGCTTCTGGGTAAACTGCAAGATTTCCTACTGGCCTTTTGTCTGAATCCTTGCTCTAGCAGTGGATAACATAATGACTCTTTCTAGTATAAATAAATTTGAAGCAACTGGACTTGTTTAGTAATCATTGAAGATGTTTCACTACTCATCCGAGCAGCTTCTTCAGTTCAGTTAAACTGAAGAAGCTGCTCGGATGAGTAGTGAAACGTCTTCAATGATTACTAAACAAGTCCAGTTGCTTCAAATTTATTTATACTAGATATACCATGACCTGGATGAATGAAAATCTTCATAGACATAATGACTCTTTCTGCCTGTTTCATTGACGACCGTGACCATCAAAGAGAAATAGAAGGATCCTGATTAGCACCTAAGTGGCCACACAGTATTGTTCTTCAACTCTGTAACCATGTGCTTATATGACCCAAATTATTGAGGTTACAGCTAGGCTACTGAATCTAATCCAGGGGCTTTCCCAGGGTGATTGACGGCAGTCAGGAACTGGTTTCATCTACTGCATAATAGCTCAGGATTTAGAAATTCTACCAGGACTGCTGCATACAGCACTCAATTTTTTAAATGTTTTGACCCCCTGCTTTACTAGATTTTCAAAAATAATTTGAAGCACATGTCTCTTGATTCTGCAGGAGGTGCTGCAGGGCACTATTCCCTAGACTTCAGAACTTGATTCCTTCCTCCCATTTATCTTTAAAGAACGTTTTTGTGTTGTTCATGTGGTTCCTGTGTACTACAATCTGATTGTATCCAATTGAGAGAAAAGTGCATTGTATTTCTTACTGTGAAATCTTTTTTTAATCACACTGCATTTTCTGGCCTAAATCTGCCCCTTGTGTGCAGTGATAGCTGGATCGCATTCATTCCTGTCATTTTACACATACAGGTGTAGGTTACATTTGTCGTGCCATTAGCCTAAGTTGCTGGATTCTTCTTTGTCTTGGCAACTTCTTCTATTCTATTCTTCTGTTCTATCTCCTAGTGGTAAAAGCTATACCTAATCATTATTGGGATTTGTCATTTTTATCCTGTCGCATTTTAAACACAATAGCACTTGATTGCACTTGTATTTTATTTTTATATAAAAACCATGCATGCACGCTGTCAGGTTTTGCCACTCCTAACTGTTTTGTTCATTTAGTCAATAGGAGGATCAGCAAGCTAGTTACTAATGAGATATTCTTACCATTTAGTGAAAAGGAGAATCAACAAACTAATTACTTAACTACAGTTGGTTGAACTTGGCTCTAGATGTTTTTTTCCCAAAGGTAGATAGTTTTGTTTTAGTTTGTAGTTTTTTAGTAGGCATTTTCAGCAGTGTTCAGAATATACTACCAGCTTTGATGCAATCCTGTTAAAGCACTATTCACACGAAAGGTTGGTAATTTAAGCATAGGATGACCTTTGGGAAAAAAAAAAAAAAAAAAATCAATTTTTTTTATTTGTTAAATTTTAGAAGCGACGACGCCCAACACTTGGAGTTCAGTTAGATGACAAGAGGAAGGAAATGCTTAAAAGGCATCCTCTTTGTGTCACCCTAACATTGAAGTGCAAAGGTAAGCCATAGTTGAGAAAAAAAAAAACTTTTTGAATGGCATGATCAGTGATTTCAGTGTTTTTTATAGTTGCAAATTTTTAATTAATCTTTACAGAAGGAAGCACTCTGAATCTGACTTTTTACTTTCTCATGAACCTCAACATCCTGACCGTAAAAGTCAAAATTCAGCCAGCTTTAGAACTCTCTACTGCCATTTCTGCTGGGTAAGACACGCACAGTATTCCACCACCATAAGTACAGTTAGAGACAGGTATAGGGTTGGAGACTGAAAACTTGCAAAAAAAAAAAATCTAGTGGCACTCTGAAAATAGTTGCAATATGAAAAAAGTTTTATTTAGCCCACATAGGTCAAGCGACGTTTGGGCCCAACTGGGCCCTTTATCGAGCCTTTGACTATGTTGCTTGACCATTATGTATAAAGTAAAACTTTTTTTACATAGCAACTATTTGCCGCTGGATTTCTTTTTTTGCAAATTTGTACAAGGTGTTCCAGTGTAAGCACCTGAATTAATGAGTGTACAATGGGTTGAGCCTCTCTATTTGCAGCTGATGACTAAAAACTTGGTCAGAAAATAACCTGTGAAAACTTTACCTCTGTTGTTAAACAATGTCTAGGAAGGAAGCAAGTAAGTTCTAATCTGCCTTTTAAAACTTTAAACAATGAGGAGCCAACTTTTACCAAGAATGTAATATAGCCAGTATAGATGAGAATAGGTGAGAAATTCAACATGTAGAGACAGTTGTGCTCATATTTTGTCTCTCTTTACCTCCTTACAAGTGACCTACTGAATCCAGATTTGATCCTTAGTTGTTTATACCAAGGGGATGATGGAAAGACCACTCCAAATCCAGCAAACAGATACCAGTTTGATAAAATCGGGTATGTTCTGCATTTTATTACTGCCGTGAGATAAAGTGAAAATCAATGTCGTTAACAACAACATTTCTAGAGTTTGGAGTGAGATGGTAGAGTGGGGTTCAGCTCCTGTCTGCATTAACTGGACTCTGGAAACTAACCTGAACTACTTTCTGGGCTCTACTACCTTTATAGACCTGATTAAACAAATAAGAACACCAGGGAACTGTGCTTTTCAAATGTATGTAAAATGTATTAAAATTTATGTAAAAAGTTATATAAGTTAACTTTTTTTCAGTTCAGGGTGGCACAGGGAATACTTGGTTAAGCTCCACCCCTCAGGAGGTAGGACACCAACTTTCACAGTTTGTATTTCACCCTGATTTTGCTGGGGCTGCTGTGTTAAGTCCCCAGATGTTCCTTATGTCCCCCTGAGATGACAAAGAAAATAGGATTTTTGATACTGTTAAATATGTTTCTCTGTAGTGAGACACGGGGCTTTCTACTGACCACATTGGTTCTTCTGTTGGAATTTTCCTCTGTTACCTAGTTCTGCCTTGTTTCCATTTTACACATTACATCAGTACATACTGATTGGATTGTGTGTAGTAAGAGGTAATTCCCCAACCCTAAAGTGGTGTGGGGAAATAGTCTTCCTGTTTAACAGTAGTGGTTTTCTTTCAGTCTGTGGAATAATAACCTCCCCTGGCTACCTGCTGCTCACCAGGCTTTATAGTATCCTATAAAGTACTTGGTTATCTATGAAACTAAAACTTTTATATTAATGGTGGTGTCGGTTGTACAGTCTGCTTTTTGTCATGATAAACTGCAAGTCTAGTTTTAGGTAATAAATGGAGGCTGCATGCCAGACAGGTGAAATAATATATTTATATTTTGTTTGCAGAATCTTGTCCCTTAATGACTATATATCTGAACTGGGACACCCATATATATGGGTCCAAACAATGGGAGGACTTCATTTTCCAACGGATCAGCCGCAGGTAAAAAAATAAGCAGACTTCATCTTTTAATTTCAGCTGCTTTGCCTTTCTTTTGGGCAGCTGTTCCTAGATCATAAAGATTTCCTATACAGTGTAACAACTGCATTCCAAAAGACTGCAAAATCAGATGTATGGCAATGAGAAACCTTGACATTTTGCATTAAAATCCTTTATCAAGGGGATTATAGTGTTTTTGAAATCTGCATCAATAACTATAACTTCTAAAGTTATCCATTTTTATAGTGTACCTAAATACACATGCTTATACTAACAATTCCCTAGAGTTCTCTCATACCAACATTTATCTCTGCCATTTTCTCTACAGCCTGCAGTCATAGCAGACAATGCTCTCAGTGCTAGTCACATGGAGAAGACTATTAACTTGCTGAGAGCCAGATTGCTTTCACGCTTGTCTTTGCACCGGCAGTTTGCCTCCTTGGGTAAGTACTTTTTTTATTTATTTTATTTTTTTTTAAGTCTTAGCTCAGTTTTTCCATTTGCTTAAGTATAATTGGGATATGTGTTCAGTTGCATGAAAACAGTATAGAAACAAATAGCACTGATGTCCCTGAATCTCCTTTGTAGCTTCCACACAACGTATTCTGCCTTAGCTGCTGGCATTGGTGGGCATATTAGGTTACAGGGACACCAATATAGGACAAGATGTAGTGATGTGTTAACTGGCAAAACCAGAAGTTGGAGGAGATACAAAGTATATTTAGGGTATACTAAATGGTGAATGGGTGGGATTGTGAGGGGTTTACATTGTATAAAACTATTATTTTACTGGATGTGTATGTAGGATTTCTTTAATAGTGTACACAGCAGGTGTTTACAGGCAATAGATCCCAATGACAGCATTTCTTTGGTATTTCAGAACATGGTAGCATTCCTGTATCTTTGGAGTGCCAAACTCTTTTCCCAGCCAAGGTTATATCTCGACTGACAAAGTGGAATGTCATCACCTATGAGGATTATCTAGTGAGTAAAATCTTTTCACTTTATAAACTGACATGATTCTTGAGCAGATGGCCATTTTGGGGATTTGCATTGGATTGCAATTACTCCATAAAGTTCTCTAAAAATATGAGGTGAACCTGGTACTAAAAGTTAGATTCTCTGATACATTACGTTTTTTGCAGCTTCTGCCAGTATAGAAAAATATAGAGTACTGGGCCCTTTTAAACTGCACAGATATGGGCAGTTTTAAAAAAAATGATTTAATATGAGTTTGCCTTCTGAAACCCCAAGCAGTAATGTATATGAAAGCAATAGATTGTTATTACTCTATTACTCTGTCTATTGTACATACATAGATATAATTAGTATTGTTACCTGGATTTTCTACTGCAGGCGCTGCCGTATACAAAAGATGTTATAGAGTGTGGACTAGCAAAGGAAACGGATCAGTATTTCTATCTGCTTATTGAGCGAGGAACAGGTATGATGGGGCTGATCAATGGGATGTTTTATGCTAAATGTACATTAATATGCAGCAGTAAATGGTGGCATGATCTTAATACTCAGAGGCGCTGTATGAAAGCATGTACAGTGGAGGAAATAATTATTTGACCCCTCACTGATTTTGTAAGTTTGTCCAATGACAAAGAAATGAAAAGTCTCAGAACAGTATCATTTCAATGGTAGGTTTATTTTAACAGTGGCAGATAGCACATCAAAAGGAAAATCGAAAAAATAACTTTAAATAAAAGATAGCAACTGATTTGCATTTCATTGAGTGAAATAAGTTTTTGAACCCCTACCAACCATTAAGAGTTCTGGCTCCCACAGAGTGGTTAGACACTTCTACTTAATTAGTCAACCTCATTAAGGACACCTGTCTTAACTAGTCACCTGTATAAAAGACACCTGTCCACAGAATCAATCAATCAAGCAGACTCCAAACTCTCCAACATGGGAAAGACCAAAGAGCTGTCCAAGGATGTCAGAGACAAAATTGTAGACCTGCACAAGGCTGGAATGGGCTACAAAACCATTAGCAAGAAGCTGGGAGAGAAGGTGACAACTGTTGGTGCGATTGTTCGAAAATGGAAGGAGCACAAAATGACCATCAATCGACCTCGCTCTGGGGCTCCACGCAAGATCTCACCTCGTGGGGTGTCAATGATTCTGAGAAAGGTGAAAAAGCATCCTAGAACTACACGGGAGGAGTTAGTTAATGACCTCAAATTAGCAGGGACCACAGTCACCAAGAAAACCATTGGAAACACATTACACCGCAATGGATTAAAATCCTGCAGGGCTCGCAAGGTCCCCCTGCTCAAGAAGGCACATGTGCAGGCCCGTCTGAAGTTTGCCAATGAACACCTGAATGATTCTGTGAGTGACTGGGAGAAGGTGCTGTGGTCTGATGAGACCAAAATAGAGCTCTTTGGCATTAACTCAACTCGCTGTGTTTGGAGGAAGAAAAATGCTGCCTATGACCCCCAAAACACCGTCCCCACCGTCAAGCATGGGGGTGGAAACATTTTGCTTTGGGGGTGTTTTTCTGCTAAGGGCACAGGACAACTTATTCGCATTAACGGGAAAATGGACGGAGCCATGTATCGTGAAATCCTGAACGACAACCTCCTTCCCTCTGCCAGGAAACTGAAAATGGGTCGTGGATGGGTGTTCCAGCACGACAATGACCCAAAACATACAGCAAAGGCAACAAAGGAGTGGCTCAAGAAGAAGCACATTAAGGTCATGGAGTGGCCTAGTCAGTCTCCGGACCTTAATCCAATAGAAAACCTATGGAGGGAGCTCAAGCTCAGAGTTGCACAGAGACAGCCTCGAAACCTTAGGGATTTAGAGATGATCTGCAAAGAGGAGTGGACCAACATTCCTCCTAAAATGTGCGCAAACTTGGTCATCAATTACAAGAAACGTTTGACCTCTGTGCTTGCAAACAAGGGTTTTTCCACTAAGTATTAAGTCTTTTTTTGTTAGAGGGTTCAAAAACTTATTTCACTCAATGAAATGCAAATCAGTTGCTATCTTTTATTTAAAGTTATTTTTTCGATTTTCCTTTTGATGTGCTATCTGCCACTGTTAAAATAAACCTACCATTGAAATGATACTGTTCTGAGACTTTTCATTTCTTTGTCATTGGACAAACTTACAAAATCAGTGAGGGGTCAAATAATTATTTCCTCCACTGTACATAGGCAGTGGTGAAAAAACTTGTATCCCGAGTCATAGATCTGTGCTCCAAAGGGGAACAAGAATTTCTGTGAAAACGGCTGTAGATAAACCAGTAGTCAATTGTCTTTTATATAACACTTTTTTTCATTTGCTTGTTATCCTCTATAGCTAAGCTCAATGGAGTAGTGGTTCTGAACCCTGGTTATTGTGCTGTACCTCCAGTGTTTAGCCTCTGCCTAAACTGGAAAGGAGAACGCTCATCCAGTAATGATGACAATATCAGGGTAAGGAAACACTTTATAATTATTATCGATGCATGAGTTTTCAGCCCTCTCAGTGTTTGTATTCTAAACCTCAAAAATACTGTGAAGCTTCGCTCCTATAACTTAAATCTTCATAGGCTATAGGCTAAAGCACCCCCCAGCTTGACCTGACTATGCTTTACACCCCTGTGGGTATGCTTCAACCCACAGACAGTTTAAACAGTTTCAGAAATTCAACTTAATAACCATTTGGAAAGGTGTAAGGGAGGTAGGAAGTGGCAGAGGAATACCATGGACAAAAAGATATGCTAAGTACATAGTCTTAGAATAGTATTAGAATTCTTCTATAAGTAACATGGGGAAACATAAAGGCCATTATCAGAGTACAATGAAATCACAGCTAGCTGTTCTAGATTTCATAACGACAACCTCTTGATTAAGTATGTCAGCTGTATTAAAGGCAGCCTAGCTCTGATAGGTTCAGGAAGTGAGTCCATACACTATATTGTTAGACGTTATATTAGACATAGGTTCACTGGTAAATAATGCAGTCACATGCCTTGGTAATTCAAATTTAATACACTGATTAATGATTTAGTGAGGCTTTCTTAAATGAAAAAGTAAATTAGTGTAAGGTCTGAGATTAATTAGTTTGTTTCAAGCTATTTTGATCATACATTTCATGAACACCTTAAATAATTTGTACTTTGGCAGGTTATGGAGAGTGAGGTCAATGTCTACTTCAAGGAACTGTGTGGCCCTCCTCCAGGATTCCAGCTGCTGACAAACCAAATTCAGAGGCTTTGCATGCTGTTGGATGTCTACCTAGAAACTGAACGCCATGACAACAGTGTGGAAGGGCCTCATGAGTTTCCTCCAGAAAAGATCTGTCTGCGCCTACTCAGGTGAGGGATGTCCCATTATATATACATTCCTTTGCCTTTTTGCCTTTTGCTAGTTATTCTCTACAACTGACTTTAGAAATGCATTGAGGTTTTTTTTTTATTCATTTATTTTTTCCCCTTATTGTTTTTATTTGTTATTCCTTTATTAAATTTTATATTGGTGCCTTTTTCTTTGCTTTGTTTCTGACTACTTTGCATGTTCTACACATTTTTATTCTTTGTCCTTCCTTCTGTCTTAGGGGGCCGAGTCGTACCAAGCCATTCAAGTATAATTACCCTCAAGGATTCTTTAGTCACCGCTGAGTTCCAACTCTTTCAGCATTTTCTCTGCCACCACTGTTGCTTGGACTTATGCCCATTTATTACTAATGCTTATTGTCATAGAATAAAAGTTTTTTTTCCAAGAATAATTCATTTGTTTATAATTATTGAGCTAAGCTCTGGATTGAGAAAGATGTGATTGGTTGTGTGAATATGTTTGTACATCAACAGATATTGTATAGAAATAAACAAGCATGCTTGGGAAAAGAGTAATTTGCTTGTGTTTTTAAATTTTCTTTTTGTCTGCTTCCACAGGGAAGATTTTTTTGGTAAGCCTGTGCCTAAAAACCTTTACAAGATTAAATTAATTATTGGAGGTAAATATCACTGGTGATGTTGCCTGCAGCAATTCATCAGATCTTTTGCTTTTAATTTCTAACTTGTAGGTGACTATTCAAATCTAGTTGCTGATTGGTTAATATGGGCAACATCATTTAGGTTAGTGGTAACTATCGCTGATCTTCTAAGGGAAGTGAACACAGGCTTAACGTAAAAGAAATACAGTATCCACCAAAGCTCCTCTACCAGCCATAGCCATTATCATGAATCTGGCTGACAGTCTTGGATGACTTGAAAATTTGAAAGCAGCTGAATTATCAACTGTCAATGGTTTTTTTTTTTTTTTATCCAAATGAACCATTACTGCATATAATGAAGGAGAATTCCTGGCCTTTGTATTATACTTTTTAAAAGAATAGAGTTAAAGGGAAACTATCATGAATGGGAATCTGCTTAACTTGGCTCAGTTCTGACAGGCAGCTTGTGTTCTCAGCAGAGAGGAGTGGGAGGAGTCCAACCATTCTTGACTGACATCTAAAGTTCAACCCCCACCTGCCCATTTTTCCTACTGGATAGAGAACCTGGAATAGACTTTAAAGAAGGTCTAAAAATTCAACCCAATTTCCCTGTACATTGTCTGATACTTTCCATTTCCCTTACCTGAGTCACTAACAAACACCTAAAACTTTATTTCTTGGTTATTTATGAGAAAAACATGACGAAGCCACATATCCCTTGCTTTTTTGAGCAGCAGCAATCAAGTTTTTTAGCACAAAGGCCCAGCAATTTGAAACATACATGCCAAGTGAGCTGGCAGGTGATGTGGGAGTTGTAGTTAAAACAATAACTTTAGGGCATCCACATACATTTTTCCATAAAACTACAATTTTCCTTTTGTATAACATAAATGTTGTTGGAAATGTAACTTGTGCTACTGTTTGTGCTATATTATTGTAGTTTTCAAATGTATGCAAGCTAATTGATAACAGAATATATGGACTGGCTATATAGCAGAGTAAATAGTACAGACTGACCATGTGGGCCTGATTAGACTGGCTAGTCAGTCTACAGGAGAGCTCTGACTGAGACAGAGGTGTCTGTGAATCCAACATACAGGAATCTATGTGCCTGTACACACACAGTTGCCTGTGCAGGTGTAATATTGCTGCAACTGATGTGTCACTGCCACTGTTATGGGTGAAGTTGCTTTTATACTTGTATCTGGCTATTGAAGTAAGATGTATATCTGCATGTGTAAATTGCAGGAGGGTGACCGGCAGCTGATGAGCAGAACAAAACCCAAATGCAAACGAGCCTGAAGTCCAGACTTTATTTTTTCAATATTATAAAAACATTTTTCATGATAGTTCCCCTTTAAGTAAACCCTTTAGTAGCCATTAAAAAGTTGCCTCCTAAAAAGGAGAATAACCCTCCCTAACCTACTTTAAAAGAGAAGGAAAGGTATAATCACTGGAGGTGCCAAAATGTTAGAAACCCCCAATTGATTGTAATTACTTACCTGAACCCAGAGTTGGTGCTCCTTTTAGCAGAAACCTGCACCGGCCAGGGGTACCTGTGAGTGATCCTCTTTTTCTCTCTTCGTGCCACCTGCACATGTGCAGTAGAGTGAAAAGCCAAAACAAATAAAAAAATCCGACCTTTTCCATTGTACTGCACATGTGCGGGCTCTAGGATCGTTCCTTCAGTAGCTGCAAGAATCATGACTTTAGAGACCCAGACTTTTTTACTATTAAGTTTTAGTCTCATATCTACTACTAGGCGGGACGAGGGAGCAATTTTAGCAATACAAGTGTCCAGGAGCTGTTATCTTGATACCTTTCCATTGTTATGCTGATCAGCTGCTGCAGGAGGGTGGGATATCACTCCAACTTGCAGTAAAGAGAGAGACTTAAGCTGACCATACACGTGGCAATTGTGATCGTTCATTTCCCCCACTGATGGTCACGGCTGAATCGGCAGATGTGGAGGTAGAAACAATAGGAATTCTACCTCCACCTGCCAATTCAGCCCTGAACGCAGATTTTGTTCGGGCGCTATCAAAATCTTTTAACCTGACCAATATCCGCAGCCTTTGCGATATCGGTCGTCTCGCCGATCCGCCATACATGCACTGAATATCGTACGAAGCGAGGTTTATCAGAGCACAAATCACATGAATGAGGGAACCTGGGAAACTTACAAATATTCTGTCCCAAGTCAAATTTCAAACTTAAAAAAAAAAAAAATCTGTGTGCTCTTTTGAGATTTTTATGCAAGATTCTTTTAGAGGAGCATAGAGGATACATTTTGTAAAAAAAAAACATGTTTTCCTGGCCACTCCATGTCAGCATTACACCTGGGGCACCCCCCCCTGCCCCTGCCCCCAGATCAGATAGTCTCTCCCCCAAAGGTTTAAAGGTTTTCCAGGAGCCCACCTGCCCCATCTTTTTTCTTTTTGTTCCTTTCCTCTAGATCAGTGAAAGGTCTTACCAGGTTGGTGCAGGTTCCTGGGAAAGTATTGATGCTTGTCTCTGTAAACAAATGGCAGAATGTGACCGGCCCTCTTTCCTTTCTTGTTAAGTCAGGGTAAGGCTTGTTTGGGGTGTCTGGCAGTTCTCCCGATAGTTGTACTAATGGGCACTACCCCCCTGTTTCGTTAGGTCACTGAGGTGTGACATGGGAGTGATCCAGAAGTTGCTTGTGTCTCTAGGGATTCAGGGGAGTGTTTTTTGAGTTTTGCGGTTCTCCCTACAGGCTTCTGTTCCCAACTCCTTAAGTTGAGAAGGGGATGGACAGCGTTCTTTCGACTGTACCCCTACCTTGCAAGAGCTGTGTGAGTCCGTGCCCCCCCCCCCCCCCCAGAGTGAGATCTCATTTGTTAGGGGTTCTTCTTTTGGTGACTTTATTTTGTATCAGCTTAGGTCGCCTGTTCCCTTTTGCCATGAATCCCTCAGTCTCAAGCTCTTCTGCCTTACAAGCTTGGTAAGTCCCTACGGAGTCTTTTTCTTTCTTCTTTTCTATCATTAATAGTTTTTTTTTTTTTTTTCCTCTGCTTTCTCTCTCTTCCATTGGGCAGCTTGCCTGAAAATCATGGAGGTGCAAAACAGAATGCCAAGAGAAAGCATTGTGTCTCCCCTGAATATGTCGGCTGTTATAATGCTGCCTTATCAGGAAAAAGTTTTGTGGTACTTGCTGGAGGGAGCTGCTGAGCAGCGCTTCTGAATGGCTTTTGATTCTAAAGAAGCTTAGCCATCATTTAGTGAGGAAGCTTGGGGAGCTTCTGAAGATTTTTTTTTTCTGAAGAGGAGGAATCGTTGTTTCAGAGGATTCATTAGAGCAAAAGGGTATTAGCACAAAGGGTGTATCTTGGGCCTTTGTAAATTACTTCTGTTTCGTGTGGTGGACAATTTGTTTTTTCATACTTGCAGCTATAAAGCATTTTTGAATAACAATATTATTCCAGTGCTTATGTGTCTTCTTAAAGGACAATGAAAGGTTAATATAAATTAAAAGTAACTCTAAAGGCATTCTTTTTAGGTACTTACTGCATATCTAAATTCCCAGATCCCTGCTTGCTTCTCTGAGATATGGTGCAGGCAGCCTACAGCAGTGTGAAGACTACAGTGACATCACTGAAATCTCTCTCCCCTTCCTGTAGGTGCCAGCGGCAGCCTTCCTATTCTCTGAGCATGTGTGCAACTTGATCCTGTCTCCTGTTCTGAGCTACACATGCCCACCAGCCAATCAGAAGCGGATCTGGCAGAGGGGAGGGGGGAGGGAATGAAATACATGTGCAGTATGAAGCAAGGAGGGAAAGGAAGGGAGAATACCTTTTTAGAGATGGCTGCCTGTTCTAGAAATTGTGAAGTAAGTGTGACTGAGTAAATATTTGATTAGGTGAGCCAAAAGTGTGGCGTTTTTACTAAACAATAGGAGGACTATTGGGCAGTATGCTTCTTAAATTTTGACTTGCATTCTCCTTTAATATAATTAAACTCACAAGATCAACATTAATAACCAAACAAAACTAAAAAGTGCAAATATACACAAATGTCTGCTGTGTAACTGTACTTGATGCATCATCACTCTAATGCTTTATGACACTTTAATAATTACTTTCAAATTATTTTTAAGCAATAGATATAGAAATTGATTCTTGTAATAACTGTATTCAAATGACATAATTTTATATCCTGTGTAATAAAGCATTATTTTTTATTCTCAAGTGTATATGTGTTTGAGAGTAGCAAACTATATTTTGGTCACTGCGTCTGCTAGAGCCTTGTGGAGGGGTGCTGGTGGGCGTGTTGGGTCAAGGGTCTCATTATAAGGATGTTTTAATTCTTTAATCCCTCTTTTCCAGTCTTTTTCCCCACCCATTTCTGATGTCACTTTTGCTTTGCACCAATTTTAGTTTTATGGTGGTTAACAAGTTGTTAAGGCAGTAGCTGGTTAGGTAGTTGGTCAAAAATGCAGGTTGCAAACCTGGGTGTAGGTCCACTTTCAAAAATTGCATTCTGCCTTCTACAAAGGATACTGCTTAGTATCCATAAATGTAATATCTGTCTTTATTTACTAACACAAGCCCAATGCACAATAATGGACCCCAACTAAGTGCAAGTTGAAACTATGTTCAGACAGTTACTTGTGTTTATATATACTCATATACATCCCTGCTTTGGAACAAGGGAAATCTGAAAATAACCCGACAGTAGTTCCAGGGCTCCCCTTGAGGCTTACTTCAGTAGCTGGAACTGACTAGCAGCAAGTGAACTGGAAGCGATTACTGCTATAAACACTGCATGGAGGTGACACAAACACGGGGTAAAAATGGTTTGCCACCACTTGCACCTGATTTGCCAAAAAGGATGCTTATTCACATCCATATTAGTGCACTACTATACTACTATAGACAGTTTACTAATCAGTAAGAAAATAACCCATATTAGTTGTTCAACCTTACTTTCTGGGCAAATGGCACACAGGCTGGGGATTAGCTTGGACTGCTGCAATGTAATTGCGCATTTATAAGGAAATGACATTTGCACAACTTACATAAAACTCATTAATAACACACAGGGGTTGATAATTCTTTTTATTACTATATGTATTATTGCACAGTTTGATAAGCAAGGTGTATAGGACTGGAACAGTGCATGATTAACTCCTTCTGTAACTAGTGAACCTGAAGAACAATGTTCAAATATGATAAACAGCCATCACAAAAGGAGTTACGGTTTGCAGTTAATGCATCAGTCTTGGTTTATCTCTATCTTCTGTGTACATCTGCCTATCATTTTATGGCTATTCAGATATTCCTGTATCTTTTCCCTGAATCTTTTTCATTACATTCACTTATCCAGTGGCTGCCGCAGGGTCTTGCAACAAACAGCAAAGCAGTGTGTGCCCCCGGCAGAGAACAGGATGATATGATAAGAATATGCTAAGAAGGCATCTACTGCTGGAAGAAATCTGTCTTCCCCTGAAACACTTTGGATTAAAAGTTTTGAAAGATCCTATGTTCTGTTACTTTACATATCCCCTAAAGACAATATCATTTTCAGGCTGTAAGCTTTTACTTGTCTAATTGTATCTAACATAACAATGCCAACCGACGCAAGCTGGAGCTAACATGGTACAAACCATTCTTTGTATACCTTATCCAGTTACAGTGCTGTTTACTAACCCAATACTTTGGACACCTCAACCTGCTCTAGCACTAATTCAGTGCTCTTGTTTTGAGGGAAGCCAAGAGGGAAAAATCAGCTGTGGGTGGTTTATAACATGTTTTATTAGCACCTGCATTGTCAGGTCCTTTCTAGGGATGCTGGTTTGCTTGCTACAGAAAGTCTTATCAATTGTAGTGATTTCTGTATGTAAAGTGCAAAAAATAGAGGCAATTTTGGGTGTGAAATATACATTTACTAACCTAATAATGTGCACAAATCTTCTTCCCTGATTTGCATTTTTTCCTTTAATGGTGCAATTCCTTCTCCTTCCTATGATTCTAACTCAAGGTTTCACACTTGAACATTCATTCCTAAATGTCTAAGTAGATTGAAATCTGTGGACCACTCATTATGCACCTTTTTGACCTGTGGTTTCTCTCCTCATTGATCAGTACTTCACTTCCTCTAGATGACACTCTAATTTTCATAATATTGTCTAACATACATATCTTACATACTGATCTAATGGTTTAACCTCTCAACATTATTTCCCAAACTGTTTCTATCTCATATGTGTACATAAATTACTTATTTGCACAAAAGGAGAAAAGAGTTGCAACATCATTCATATAATCTCTCCTTTGTAAATGATTCCCCCTCAGTGTGTTCACATGTTAATACACTAGTGTTGAGGTTTCTTAAGGATAGGGTTGAACCACTGTACCAGAGAAAGTTGCAGAGTGCAGGCTGCTCCTGATCACCCTAGCAAGCAGTTAACTTAATGTCCAATCTGAACTGCAGCATAGTTGGGTCCACCATTTCAAATCAAAGTCTCTGAGGTTGACAGATCCAGAGTAATATCCTTTGGCCTGTGTTGGCCTGATTGGTGGTTAGCACCCTCAGCTTGCATTGTATTTTGAAATTTGGTTTACTTCTCACTTTTTGCTCCCTGAGTGGATTCACTTTCTAGCTGGTCTGTACCGGAGGACTTTTCTATTTTCTCAGTCTTTGGTTTCACATTTTGTGTGTTTCCACCAACAGGATCCTTTTTTGTGATCTTTTGACTATCTTCCTTAGATTTTTCTTCTATTTTTGTTACTTCTGTAATTTTCTTGGTGGGCTCTTTCTCTGCTTTTTTGAGTGGTTCATTGTCTTTGGATGACTCCTTCTTTTCCTCTGTTTTAGGTGGTTTTTCTACCTTGGAAGGTATTTTTTCTTCATCTGTTGCTGGTTTGCTTTCCTCTACCTTTGCTGACTTCTTTACATCATCCTTAGCTGGCTTCCCATCAAGTTTGGGCTGCTTCTCAGGCTCTTTACTTGGTGTTTTAACCTCTGCTTTGGGTGATTTCTCTTCCTTTTTAGCTGGTTCTTTGTCATCTTTTACTTGATCCTTTACTTCTTTCTTAGGGGGTTCTGTTTTTTCTTCTTGCTTAGAAGGTTCTTCCTTCTTAGTTGGTTCCTTTTTCTCTTCCTTCTTAGGAGTCTCTTTTTTCTCATCTATTTTAGGAGAGTCTTCTTTCTTGGCAGACTCTGGCTTGTCTTCTTTTTTTGTGGATTCCTTGGTTTCTTTCTTGGTGGTTTCCTTATCCTCTTTCTTGTCAGCTGCAACCTCTTTTTTTGGGGCCTCTTTCTTTTCTTCTGTAACTGGTTGTTTTTTCTCTTCCTTCTTTGCAGATTCCTTTTTTTCTACTTTCTCTGGTAGGTTCTGTTCCTCTTCAGTTGGGACTACTTTTGTTGATGGTTCCTTTTTTTCTTCTTTTTTTGAAGGCTCCTCTTTCTTGGCTGGTTCCTGCTTCTCTTCTTTTTTCATAGGCTCATCTTTCTTGCTCAATTCCTCATCTTTTTGGGCTGCTCCCTTCTCCTCTTTTTTGGCTATTTCTTTATCATCTTTCTTAGCTGACTCCTCCTTTTTAGGAACATCTTTCTTAGATGACTCTTTGCCTTCATCTTTTTTAACTGGTTCTGTTTTTTCTTCTTTCTTGACAGGCTCCTTCTGCTCTTTTGCCTTTGGTTCTCCCTTTTCTTCTTTCTTGACTGGTTCAGGCTTTTCTTCAGTTTTGGCTTGTTCCTTCTTTTCCTCTTTACTAGCAGGCTCTTTTTTTGTTGGTTCATCTTCTTTTGGCTTTTCCTCTGTTTTTGATTCACCTTTTTCCCCTTTCTTGGCTAGATCTGGCTTTTCAACAGTCTTGGTTTGTTCCATTTTTTCTTCTTTTTTTGCAGCATCCTTCTCCTCCTTCTTTTTTGAATCTACTTTTTCTTCTTTCTTGGCTGGCTCCTTTTGGTCTTTCTTTATTTGTTCTCCCTTCTCCTCTTTCTTGGCTGGCTCTGGCTTCTCATCAGCCCTAGTTTGCTCCTTTTTGTCTTCTGTTTTGGCAGCCTCCTTTTTCTCTTCCTTTTTTGGTTCCTCTTTTTCCTTTTTCTTGGCAGGCTCTGGCTTTTCTTCAATGCCGGTTTGTTCATTTTTCTTGGCAGGCTCCTTCTCCTCTTTCTTTGTTGGTTCCCCTTTTTTCTCTTTCTTCACTGCTGCTTCATCTTCTGTCTTTGTCGCTTCACCCTTACCTTCTTTATAAGCCTTGTCTTCTTTTTTTGCTGGTTCTTCCTTCTCTTCTTTCTTCACTGGTTTATCTTCTTTTGATTTCTGTTCACCTTTCCCTTCTTCCTTGTCTGACTTCTCTTTTGGTTCCCCCTCTTTTATCTTTAGTTCGGGTCCTTTATCTGTTGCCTTAGTGGGTTTCTTTTCTTCTTTTTTATCCAATTCTTCATCCTTTGTTTCCCCAGCCTTTTCCCCCTCTCCCTCTTCAGTATCAGCAGAATCCTCCCCCTGCTTGTCTTTAGTCTCCTCTTCTTCCTCCACTGTATCATGCTCCTCCTCATTTTCCTCGTCTTTCTCTTCTCCCTGTTCTTCTTCCTTACTTTCTATTTCCTCTTGTTCTTCAGAGGGTGTTTTCTCCTTTTCTTCTTCCTGTTCCTCCTCAGGAGAGCCAACTACTTCATCTTCCTCAGTCACTTCCTCTGTTACATGGGTTTCTTCTGTTTGTTTTTCTACAATGACTGTTTCTTTATCTGATTTTTCCACAATTTTAATCTTTTCCTCTTTTTTAACTTTGATGTGTTTTGGAGTGCTTGGCCCACGTGGAATCTTTTCATCAAATGAAAAGGGATCAAATCCAGAACCAAGTCGACATTCTTCACCTTCTAATAGTTTTCTGAAGTAAAGCAAAAGTAGTGGGCACATTAGTCAAGTCACTTATATACTTATATAAAATAATCATATACTATCCCTCTAATATTGTCTGAAAATGATTAACATTTTCAATTGCTCTGAAAATACAAAAAACTTTAAACTTCAATTTATTTAATTTTAAAGGGAACCCTTCTTGCTTGGGGTAATGGCACACGGGAGTTTTAGATCACCACCCTCCTCTTAGGGAAAACCAAAGCATTAAGATTACTTCAATAACTTACATTGTACATCTAAAAGAATGAATTGAAGTAGGTAATAAAGACTAGGAAATGTATTTAATATCCTCAGCAATATACTGAACGTTTATCATTTTTTTCTAAAGGATTATTGAGTACTAAAAATGTGTTTCTAGAGGACAATTTATCAAAAGTTATTCAGTTGTAAACTTTGGAGCATAATTTGAAACTGGTGGCACCATTCTCTTGCTGTTTTTGGAAAAGAGTGCAACTGGTCAAACTGCTGATAAGTGGCAAAACTATTTGATTGTATTAATTAGCTTTTTAACAAAGCATCTCCAATGTCACTCTGATTATGGAAGAGTGCTACAATATAATATGTTGTAGAAAAATGAAGCATATCTATTTTTGACTAAACTAACAATTTGGGGGTATTTAGTCAGCCAGCCATTAATTCCACCTGAATCTTACACAGTTTTGCTAAACAGAAAACTTGCACAGGATAATAAAGGTCAAAATGCCATCTAAAGTATACGCTGGATTTTTTAAAATAGACAATTGAAATGGGTTATTCACCTTTAAATTAACTTTTAGCATCATGTATAAAGTTATATTCTGAGACAATTTGCAAATGGTTTTTATTTTTTTACTATTTGTGATTTTAGAGTTATGTAGGTTTTTATTCAGCAGCTCTCCAGTTTGGAATTTCAGCAGCTATCTGATGTTAGGGTCAAAATTATCTCCGCAACCAGACATTGATTTGAGGCTGCTATATGAATAGGATTTTGCTTGAATAGAAAGGTGAGTAATAAAAAGTAGCAATAATAATAAAATTGTAGCTTTATAGAGCATTTGTTTTTTAGATGTTGGGGTCCGTGACCCACATTTGAAAGATGGAAAGAGTAGTGGGCAAATAATTCAAGAGTTATATAAAAGAAAAAAAAAGACCAATTTAAAGGTTGCTTAAAATTCTGCATTTTTGTCATAGGGAGTCCAGTGCCAAACTTATACCTTACCTGTAGGCAGCTATTTCAATGTCAAGGGCCATTTTGACATTGAGAAGATCTTGATATTCTCTGATCTGAGCAGCCATTTCCCACTTTGTGGTCCTCAGCTCGTTGTCCAGCTGCTGCAGTGTATCCTAATTGAATCAAAAAGGGATATTGCATTATAATACAATATTGTTTAGAAGTAGATATGCAGCTTGGGAGTTCAAAACTCCTGGTGGTCCCAAGGGCCAGTGAATTAATTAGTGCACTAGACAGCACCCCTACTCATGCAGTGTTCTGACTACTAACCCAATGAGACATATTTGATTAGAGCTTTGGAAACAAAGCAGCTATTAGGTAGTACAGGTATAGGACCCATTATCCAGAATGCTTGGGACCAAGGGTATTCCGGATAAGGGGTCTTTCCGTAATTTGGATCTCCATACCTTGTCTACTAAAACATCAATAAAACAATAATTAAACCCAATAGGATTGTTTTGCATCCAATAAGGATTAATTATACCTTAGTTGGGATCAATTACAAAGTATTGTTTTATTTCTACAGAGAAAAAGGAAATCAGTTTTAAAATTCTGTATTATTTGATTAAAATGGAGTCTATGGGAGACGGGCTTTCCGTAATTCGGAGCTTTCTTGATAATGGTTTTCCAGATAAGAGATCCAATACCTGTAATAGCGAATTGTAAACTCATTTGGGCAGGGCCCTTTTTTACCTCTTGTATTGGTTGTTGTTTTTTTTTTTTGTTGTTTCTTTATGTAAGTTCCTTGTATACAGCCATTTATTGCACAGCACTTTGGAATATATTGGTACTTTGTAAATGTGTTAATAATAATAAAAACGCTTAACCTTTTTCTCAGGGGATCCAAATGAAGTGACTTTACAGACCCAAAAATCGTTTAGAACCAGTCATATGCCTTATTATAATGACTAATTCTACTGAATAAAGAAAGATTTTATAACTACAGAGGATTGTGGGGGCCCACAATAAACAGCACAGGAACCCATTTAAAGTCAGTATGCTGTTTTTACAAGAGCATCAAGCATATTTTAATTGTACTGCACAAAATCTGTTACTCATGTTAATATTTTTTTTTTATTTATTGCTTTCTTTTCAGTATGGTGGAACACCTTTGCAGAAAAAAAAAAAAAAAAAAACTGGGTGACATATTTTCATAAAAGAATAGGGGGGTCCATTGGGCTCTAATTACACAGATAGTCTGCAGAAAGTTTCTTAAACCCTATCACATAGTTATGTTTTCCTTGCCAGGCCACTTCTGTCGCTTTAGTTCAGGAGCTGACCTTTTTCTAGTTGTCCCAGCACTACTAACTATCTGGATGCTGTAGAAAAGCTAAACTTCATTAAAATCATTTGATAAAGAATATATATTTTTAATATGCATCCCATACAATACCTCTCATTATAACCTTTTATTCGCAGAAGCTTATAAGTAATATATCATGAAGGGCTTTGATTAGACATACTCTAGAACAGGGCTGTACAACTGGAGACCCGCAGACCAGATGTGGCCCTCCAAAGGATGTTTATGACCCCCAATTTACTCTAAGGCTCCACAGACTTCATTGTATGACATAATCCTTTTAATATAATCTGTCCCTTGAACACACTGTATGGGAAATAATCACCCCTCACCACATGTAATAAGTTGGACAGCACACGGCACAAACCAATTCAAGCTACAGCTGAGACCATGGGTGGGATGCATCCCAGCCAATGACTAATTAGCCATGCAGCAAATGTAGCTTACCTATGGGGGAAAAGTTGGCAGTACCAAATCAGATTTAGTCAATTAGCTTCCCACAATGAACAGAATTATTCTGTATATTTGCACTCAGCACCATTGCCTACCTTCTGTTCTGAATTGTGCACAATGGTGCCTAATGACGTAGGGGAACCCTGCAGTTACCACTACCTTTGAAGCAGGTGGTAGCTCCAGTGTTGCCATAGTAGCACAGTTGCTCCAGAAGAACCGGGTCCACTTGTCATACTCAGTGCCAGAAATGGCACCAATTGAATTTAAAAAATTTCAGGGCAATCTTCATGTCGACCAGATTTGTGTCAGGCACATTTACCACTGGTGATTGCAATGGAACTGGACTCATGAGATAAAAATGCTGCTTTGTGGGTAAAACATGGTGATTGCATTAGAAACTGCATTTATACCACTGCACTTACAGCAGCAAAAAAACCCTATTATGTTTTCAGTGTCTTTTTAATTCAGCTGCCATATTCAGCTTGACAAAAAAACTTATCTTATAGCTTCACTGTTGTATCGGCATATTTGGAATTTATTATGGTCATTCAAAAATTCTTCTCATTGCATTTAAGTTTGCACCAATACTGCCAAAATAGCAGTATTCAATATTCAATAGCAGTTTGCCATGTGTAGGGGCAAAATATAGCAATACAAATACCTGATATATATTATCTATGTTGCACTAAATAATTGCTGTATACCTGGTAGGATGCCATTTCAGCTTGATGGCGGTCTTCCATGTCCAAGCACTGTCTTTCCAGGGATTGCTGTGAACTCTTTAAGACTTCCAGTTGGGTGACCTGGCTCTGCAACTGGTGGCGGTAATTGGTGATTTCATCACTGGCTGAACGTATGGCCTGAGTATTCACTTGGGAGGCCTCATTCAATTTGTTCAGCTGCGCTGTAACGGGAAGGTTGGAAATTTAACAAGGCTTGAAAATAAACATCCTCCAGGTTCCAGGTGCCATCTAGTGGTATAAAAGAACTGCCCACATTTCTCCTGAAGGCTAAAGCCTTTACTAAATAAATAAGAATAATGGGAAGGTTGAACACTTAATTCTCCATAGCAAGGCACAGGAACTTATTTAATGATAAAGAACAGAGCACTCTGACCATTTTTACTGTGCAGGGAGCCCTGTCATTACAGGAACCTGTACCCATGCTAACTGCTAATGTTCTATTGATTTACTGAAATCTGCACCATAGAGGGTACAGGGGTGCTAAGAAAATCCCCAAAAGACACCAAGGCCACACCTTTAAACTTGCCCATCTTACATTTGGAAGAAAATGACTATTTTTCTCATTCATTCCAATGGTCCATTTAAAGATAGCCAAACGCAATGGCTGAAGTGCAATGGGATGCATGTACCTGTAAAAGATTTTCTCAACAGTGATATCACTGTCACTATGACCTCTGTCAGCTATGTGGATGGAACAAGGAACCCAATGAAAACTGAAAATTACATGTAATGGAGAAAGTAAAAGCAGATGGGTGAAATGCTGTGAACCAAAGAAAGAGTAGCAAAGAAAGCTAAACCATGGTGGGCGAGGGAAGCAAAGGAAATGATATGTGTGTTTGAGAAAGTAGTTTGAGACTGCAGTTCTGCAGTAAATGAGCAATGCTGCAGTATAGAACAGAGAAGTGATTCCATAACTACACGGGGGGCAGCATGGAAAAAGCAAAGGGGGCAGATGTTTCAGACTGGCTGAGGCTACTGGGTGGGGCAAGATAAACTTCTGTGTTGTGTTAAATGGGCTTCATAATACCATTTTGAACAACATCCTGATAACTTTAATTGCATCTAAACTCCTAATTAATATCCCTATGGTAAATGCCATTCCCCAAATGCAGTATATGGCATTACATATGACTTGGGCAACAAGCCAGATTCACACCACACAGAAGAGCCATGCTGCAGTGCAGGACTCAAGTGTAATAAGAGCAAGCTTGCTGGGATGTTAAAACTGCTGCAATGCAGAAAAATAAGTTGCAGAGTGTGCTGCACTGGGACTGTTCTACTGGGGATTTTGGTACACAACATCCATCATATGCCAAGCCAACTGTCATTTTATTTCTTCCTTTTTTCTTTTTTAATAGCACAGATATATATTATCAGCTTTATTGATGGTGTTGTATTTGTAGTTTATTATAGCATACCCCTAACACAAGGGATGAGATAGACAAATACCATTAGTATTACTATTATGCATGCCTACAAACTAAAATACCTTCTTAATAAAATGCAATTATTGCTACAACTAAAGAATGGTATATGGTATATTTGTAACAAGAAATTATTACTCTACAGAAAAAGTAGTAAGTACTTGGAACAGATTTTCAGCTGTGCAGTAACATCAGGTAAAGAAAGGGAAATTCAGCTTGCCTATGACAATTAAAGAATGTAAATGGCAAACCAGGCTTACTATTATCTAGTTTTAAAATTGATGTTATGCTGTCTTCTCATTAACAACTAGATATTTAGCAGCAGAGATATGCAGTAAGAGGATGCGCTATGAGACTGAATAAAAAAGCAACATCCTTCATGCCCAACCTTCACTCCTATAACTGCTGTTCTGACTTTTAGCTTGCAAACTTACAGGCTTACCATCATTATTAAAGGGTACCTGGCCTTTTCCAACGAATCCATTTTAAATATACATGTATACTTTACCACCATTTGTTTTATATATACAAATATATATAAGCATGCAGGTTGAAAATATAAATGCTTTTAACAAGTTAAAAAGAGTTATTAGTCAACTAAGGTAATAACTAATGTAAATTGATCTTTAACCTTTAACTCCTTGTGCTTATTCTCTTTGATCCTGCCATGCTCCCTATTGCTGGTAAGCATGCAGTGTAGCATAGATCAATACAAATCAAATATATATATATATAATATGTACCCTCATTGTAAGGACTTTACAGGTTATACGTGTGCCTTATGTAATTAACGCACACAAAGATGATAGATAGATAGATAGATAGATAGATAGATAGATAGATAGATAGATAGATAGGTGTTATACTGGTTATACATGTGCCTTATATAATTAACACACACATACACACACGCAGATAGATAGATTGATAGACAGACATATAGAGATAGATAGATGATAGATAGATAGATAGATAGATAGATAGATAGATGATAGATTGATAGATAGACATATAGAGATAGATAGATGATAGATAGATAGATAGATAGATAGATAGATAGATAGATAGATAGATAGATAGATAGATAGATAGATAGATAGATATGTGATATACTGGTTATACATGTACCTTATATAATTAACACACACACAGATAGATAGATGTATAGATAGATAGATAGATAGATAGATAGATAGATAGATAGATGATAGATAGATAGATAGATAGATAGATAGATAGATATGTGATATACTGGTTATACCTTATATAATTAACACACACACAGATAGATAGATAGATAGATAGATAGATAGATAGATAGATGTGAAAAGTACACATATATTTGTAAACCACAGAGGACAAGGTGTTCTAAAATCCAAGCAGGGGAATGAGAGCCGCAGGACCTCTGTATGTGTCCTGCTTACTAATTCAGCTGCATGAGAGAGGATGGAGGGAGAGCGGAGACGCAGCTCCTAATATAGAATCAAATCGTGACTCAGGGATTTCACACTGAAAACACTTAACTACTTCCTGACCAGGAATAAAATGGAAACAAAGATAATATGGACAGCAATCTGCAAGAAGAGGTTCTCCAAAGGGTGCTAAAATGATTAAATGTTAAAATGGTCGAAATCAGACAGCAGGACACTAATCTGAAATGTCTGTTATGTTTAATACTAGAATGGCACCCAAATAAAAAGTCAGATATTTGTTCTCTACAAAGGTTGCCTTTAGTTTTTTACTACAAGAAAGAAATCACATATCACCACAAATCAATAGCTTGGATTTAGCATAACTACATTATGTTTATGCTACATGTTGCAAAACTAAAAAAAAAAGTTAAAAACTGCAGCAATAGTCAAATGATAAAACTTCTAATATTGCAGTAGTTAAGTCATGTCTCAACTGGGGATTCAGGGAAGTATCAACTGGAGAGGAGCAAGTCTACAACTGTGGTATCATTTTTAAAGTTAAAAGCCCATTTTTTACATTATCTCTCTCTCTCTCTCTCTCTATCTGCATCTGAACAGCATATAATACTTTGCACAAGTGACTAAGAACCTAAAGTTATAACAGTAATCATTTACAAATAATTCATTTTTATACCTTTATCTACCCCATAAGGCCCAGACTGGCAATCTGTGGGTTCAGGCAAATGCCAGAGGGGTTTCTGTAAGATGCTGTAGACGGTCACTATTTATTGGGCTGGTGGGGGACTGTTTGGGCCTCTGTATACCTTAAATGTCAGGGTCTATTTTAAAGCCCAATCCTGGCCTGTTCCCCATCACTACTTTTGGATGCAACTTATCCAAACTTACCTTGAAACCAGCCTTGTGTTTGCAAGTTGTTCTTACCGATATGACCTTCGAGCTGAGACCTAATGTCCTTCAGGGCCGATGCCAGCTCCAAACTGGGCACCTCTCCCATCTGTTGTGTTGTTACCTGACTTCCATGTATCTGCTGTATCATCTCTTCCACATCCTCTTGGTGGCACTTGCACAGATGGGCTGCCTCATCTTCCAAAGACTGTACCTTTCTGCCAAGCTGCTCTCTGTCCAAGCTACACTCCTGCAAGAACTGCCTGAGTGCCCTCTCAGAATTTAGAGCCTCTTCCTTCAACCTTTCCTCTTCTTGGGTTTTCAGCCTTAACAACTCAATGTCTTCACTCAGTCTGTCTCTCTCAAGTTGTTCCTGACCATTTTCAGAGTTAATTTTCAGGAGTTGGTTGCGCATATCTCTAATCTCCCTCTCATATAGCTGTCCAATGGCAGATATTCCAGCCTGCTGTTTCCGCAAAGCTGTTGCCTCTTGCTGCAAACTACGGTTCTGCTCTTCCAGTCTCCGCACCTTTTCTATGTATCCAGCAAATCTCTCATTCAGCCCCTGCAAGGCCTCTTTTTCATCTCTGGGTCCATTGGAGGGTTCAGGGCTTTCACTATAAGATGGTGCACTACGTCGGCTCCGAGAGTGTGACTGAAAGCTGCTGCTACCACTGTGGGTTAGAGAGACAGAGCTGGAGCGGAGGTAGTGGTCCCCAGGGGGCCTGCGGTATGTGACAGGGCCCATAGACCGTTCCAGGCTGAAGCTGAGCATGGTAGGGTTTAAGATACAAACAGCTAAAGGCAAGGAGAAAGTGAGAGAAGAGGTAACAGGCAGAGGCTAGCAGAGATATGCTAAAATGTAGGTTCTTTCAGAAAGAGAGGCAGAGATGAAGGATAAAGAAATGAGAAAGGAATATGCCAGTTAGATAAGCTAATGTGTAAGAATATTTAGATAGAGAGCAGAAGGGGTGTGGCAGATGTCTGGAGCAGGTAAGATGCACTCAGCGAGTGAGATGCAGAGCACTGCGGCAGATAGAGGACACAGCATCAGTATTTATACTGCAGCAAACTTCTCAACTCAGCAAAGCACAGACACCACCCCTGCATCACACTCATCATCTTACACGCTGACTCTCAGCGAGCACAGCATTATGCATCCACACAGGAGCAGAATATAATCCCTCTATGCAGAACCTTGATTTTTGTGCACCTACTGTTATAAACCTATGTTTTATCACATGCAGACTTACATTTAGCTATGCATATGGCATTAAAATAATTAGGTATTTCACAGAAATCTACAGTATATGCAACAATCCCTCATTAACTGTAACTAAACTGGAAGTAAAGGCAACTGGTATGTTCAGCATTAAGGTAACCACACTATTTGCATGTATTAACCTGCGCAACACAGTTCCAGAATCAGCTTTTGGTGCTATTCAGTAATATTTAGCAATAAACTTTTCATCTCTGAACCCACTATACATTTTAAACTGTAGCTTTTAGACCACATAGATCCCACTTCATATGTAATTCCCATTATTAATAAGAAGTCCCAAAAACATTCCATATTCCCTATTATGCTACAATTATGACAATGTCACAAAACCACTCATACGACAAGCCATAAAACACCCATGTCTACTGCAACACAATGCATCACACTTCCCACTTGCCATTTTCCCCTGTCTTTTACTGTTGTCTTGTACAGCACATTGTGCCACTTGCAAGGACAGAACATTATTTTATGTGCAGTTGGTAAAATTAAGTTGAAGTACAGCATGATAAATTACTTACTTATGATAAAATCACTCATAAAGATCACCTACAAGAAGCCATTAAAGCATTGGTATTGATTGTAAAGTGAAAGTCATAATACCAAATATATATACAATAATCCAAATTTTTCTGAAATGGAATGAGGATAATGGAATGGCGATGATTGTAAAGATCGAAAATGCAACAGACATATAAATATATTATTAATTGATAGTTTACAGTCAAGTCTTGGCAGTCACCATTGCAACAGTGAGAACTGCCACAGAGACAGAAAGAGTAGTGCAGATATATATAAACATGGCATCTACCTATCCTGACAAATTCCTTAGTCCAAATGCAGATATCATCCTGAGATAATTTAAAATTCTTAACTATTTAGAGTTACTAACCTCAACCAATTGTACATTAACAGAAACATCAATGGCAAAACATTTTTTTTTGAGTTGAGAGTTACTAACTCAAGCAATACCCAGTTAAAAAACAAAACACATATACAGACTGAACAAACAGGATACATGCAAAAGTACAAATGATAACTGATACAAGAGGTAAAGCCCTGCTCAAAAGAATTTTAGAATTTTCTAAAAACCAAACATATTTTCCTTTGTTGGTTATTAAGGTGGTGAGCAGCAAAGAGACATATAGGGAGACAAATATCATAGGACAGAGAAAGCTCTGCCTGCAAGGACAAATCATTTTTAAAAATCTGAAACAATAGAATTCACACTTATTGTTACTAAACTTGTAAAATAATTAATTGTGAAGAAGTTTCCCCCAGTCTCCAAAAGATAATAAAACAATTAAATGAGTGGGTAAACTGCTATGTTTCAGCTGATACCTGTGATGCTGAGAAGTGTTCTAGATTGGATGTTGTTTTCAAGCCAAACGTGAAACTCATTAGTAATGCAGGGTTCACATGAAGCCAGGAATCTCTCAGGTTGACTGCTAACATCTGTTTCATGCAGAGAGTATATCAATAAAGAAGGCAGTCTCTATATGGTATATATGGTCATATTATTAACCTGCTCATAATGTTAAATAACATCTTTAGGGGATCTACACCCTAAGGGATGTACCCTTGTTTTGTAACTATAGATCTAATCTACATTGTGGAAGTCAACACACTAAATGAAATATCTTGAAAAGGTCTAATAGATCTAAGGTGTTTTAGGCTTATGCCACACTTGGCATAGAGAAGGGTCGGAGCCATGCCATCGCAGGGTGGGGCCATGACATTGAGGGGCAGGGACAGACGGTATTGGTGTGGTTTGTACAGTGGGCGGCAGGCCTGGGGCTGAACAACTGGAGATTAATATCAGCACTGGCCTTGGCCGGTATGTTACCAGCTCAGCTGGTGAAATATCGGCCAGGTGGCAACCCTGGCTAGTATAGATAAGTGCAAATAGTTTTCAGAGTTAAAGTTGTAATACATTTTAGCAAGCAGTCAGATACAGATTACATCTGCTTGCAAAACAACCCCATGAACTCTTTAATGGCAAATAGCTAATTAGGCTGCGCAGAGCAGGTGCACAATGTGCTGTAGCAGAGCCTTAGGCAGAGGGGAATCACAACTGGCACAAGAAAGATGTTCTTCTTGGAAAAAAAGGACTGGAATATTTTGAAAGCTTGGTGTCATTATCATCTCAGTTAGCCAATAAAGTTATAACCTTTATGCCGCATTTATTTCATTTAAAATTGTTAATATGCAACTGCTAGTACATACATCCATGGACTCTCTTCTGTTTTTGAAATCCATGAAACAGCGACAGTTCTAAAAAAAGGCATATTAGCAAGGACTACAATCAATAAGCATTCCAGGAAACAGAAGCCCAAGGATTATAGATAGACATTAAAGCAGAGGGCCATGCATACTGACTGGGGCTGATTACAGCACAGCACAAAAAACACTAAACAGCTGCCCCCAGGGTTTGGCCAGACATATAATGTGGTTGAAGAAAGATTTGAAATTTTAAAGACCTGTACATTCAAAAGGCTCAGTATCAGCTTATCCATGGATTCCCACACCTTCCACAATCAAAGGCAATACATGCAGCATGCAGACAAATGTCTCACAATATTTTTACCATATACAAAGAGGGTTGTATTAGTATACCAACTAAAAGGTGTACCTTTGTGCTGCAAAAGTGAGACCATGTTTATCTAGCTGTTTTTTTGACTATTGGTTGTAGTTAGGGACAGGGTTCTTGTCAGATGGTGAAGGGTAACACATTCTCTCAGTGATTATGACCTGCTGCATCGCTGCATTGGGATCCTAAATTTGGTTCTTGAGTCTGTATGGTTTTACTCCAAAATTTATGAGCAGGTTATTGGCTCTTATTTAAACAACCTTAGTGTGGGTAACATTTCTGAAATGAGATTCAAAATAGGCCCTGACATTTCAATTACACAGAGACCCTAACAGCCTCCCACCAGCCCAATAAATAGTGACTCTCTATGGCATGTTACAGCAGAACCTCTGGCATTTGCTAGAATCCACAGATTACACACTCCAGGCCGGTCATGTTATTACAGTAGAGACCTTAGACTGCAGGAACCAGTGGGGTAGGGACTGATGTGATTGAAGAGCATTTTCTGTAAAGTGCTGCATAACATTCCTACTGTATTAATGGAACTAACCCTAAGAATGAATATAGCTAGAAATGACCAGTCTAAAGATTTAGTATTTCTATAACTGTAATGATCCAGGCCTTCAAGGGACTCCCCATCTTGGATTTTTTAGGCATGGCGGTGACACTCACATGCTCAGAGTAGGCTGATCAGCTATTGGGAAGCTGAGCTTAGGGGTTTTATAGAATTATTACATTCTGATGCTAATTGCACTTGTTTTTACATGTACTAATAATCTAAATCAGTGCTGTCCAACTTCTACGGTGCCGAGGGACGGAATTTCTCTCGCATACATGGTGGAGGGCCGCTAATAGCAGCCAGTTTTGACCACTCCCCTTTTTGAAACCACACCCACTTCAAACCACACCTATTTTATCACAATGGTGGTAGCACAGCAAAATCCCAAATGCTTGGTCCTTACTGTGGGGATATCAACCATCATTCATATGTGAAAGAATTATGTCATATTAAGATATACCCTTAAATTCCATATGCCTCCTCCTCCCCTGTGGATAGCAGAGCAACCCCCAGTACATAATTACACACCTTAGGGACCATTTAATGGCTATTTCCAACTGCTAACAAACTCCCACAACAAACCCCTGCCAGTTTCACCTCCCACAAGCAGCATAGGGCAAGCAGAATATGGCACACACAGACAGCACTCTGCCTGCCCTATGCTGTCTGTGTGTGCCATACTCTGCCTGTCCTACCCTGCCTGTGTGTGCCATACTCTGCCTTCTCTATGCTGCCTCTGTGTGCCATACTCTGCCTGCCCTACCCTGACTGTGTGTGCCATACTCTGCCTGTCTACCCTTCCTGTGTGTGCCATACCCTCCCTGACCTATGCTGCCTGTGTGTGCCATACTCTACCTGCCCTATGCTGGCTGTATGTGCCATACTCTGCCTACAGTACCTATGTCTGAGGTGTGAAGAAGTGAACAATGGGAGTGATTACAGTCTGAGCCTGAGGTGTGAACACTGCAGGGGTTGAACAATGCAGGTATTAAAAGGTGTGAAAAACACAGGGGATTACATATTTAAACAATACAGAGGGATTACAGCCTGAATCTGAGGTGAGAACCATGCAGGGGGCAGTTAATCACAGTACTGATACCATTTAATGCTTACTCAAAGGTAAGCCATCAAAGCAGCCAGACAGGTGGGGGGGCCACACAGAGGGGGGTCGCGGGCCGCCAGTTGGACAGCACTGATCTAAATTATTTACTTGATAAGCCTTATATTGTGACATTTATATTCTATTTACATAATCTTGTGTGTCAGTCCATAAGCTCAGTAAGTGACAGCAGCACAGGACATGTTCAGTGAATCAGCAGAAAAGAAGATGGGGAGCTACTGGGGGATCTTTGGGGGCACAGATCTTCCCTGCAAAAGGGCTGTGGTTTTCTTGGGCTGGTACAGAAGCCTAAAACTTAATGATCAACACTTTCGCTCTAATTAGTTAAACTTCAGTTCTCCTTTAAATGTACAGTATACTGCAATACAGATCAGCTCCTCTGGACTAACTAAAGAGTATGTAAACTCACACACCTAATTAAAGGGCCACTATACCTTTATCTTTTATGTTCATGATTATTGGTGTAGTGTAAAAATGGAAATAAAGTTGTATGTGTTCCACATATTCACCTCTAGTATGCACAATTTTGTAGACAGAACTTCTGATGGGTATAGTGGCACCTTAAGATCTGTTTTGAACCATGCAGGATTTTGTTCATCTCTTCTTAAATATGTAAAATGTATTTCCTTTTAAAGGAGAAAGTCCTTAAAGTTGTTTGGCAATCCCCATGTTTTTCCTGCCCCATGCTGGTGCGCCTCTTCTTAAAAAAAAAGCACCGTCCCAGAGTATATTTCCTGTGAGCACTGCACTGCCATATTGTTATGGTGGCCCAGACATCCCCTTTGCTGCCCTGGGAGAGCACATGTGCAGTACAGAGCTTTTTGCTACTTTTTGTACTGTGCATGCACCCAGCTTGTATAGGCACGTGGCGTTAAAAATTGAACACATTTAGTGAATGTTTGCGACTGAAACATATTAAGTTGCTTATGTTACTTTATAAAAATTGTCTATTCCAATCTCAGTAGTGGAGGCCTGCAGAAAATCTCATTAGTAGCTCTGCCAAGAAGTGGTCTGTAAAGTATCTCTTTAACAAATGTGCGCAAGAGGGGACCACAGAGCATATCATTAATAATTCTTTTCGAGCAGTGGTGCACATAATATGTAACCTGTAAAGCTTGTGGCCACTGAAGAATCTCATTAGAAGCTCTGCAATACTAATTCCATAGATTAGTAACGCTACTGAAGCTTGTTATCTCTCCACTGCATTTTATTATAATGCTCTTTACTCAGTGGAGATGCACATAAGTGACATCTTGCTCCTGCAGGGGTTCCATATTAACTTTGGACATTTAAGAAGATTCTTATGAATCATAGTTTGACTAGTATAACCAGGCAGAATTTTTTCAGAATGTGTCCTTTTAAAAAGGGCCAGTCTGGTAAGCCCTATGCTAATAATAGCTACATCAATAAATTAGTAATTATTAATTAATTTACCATTGGCAAAGCTACTCACTGTCTATCAGAAATGCTTTTGCAAAGAGATTCATCATCTCTCTGCAATTGTGATCAGTTAAAATAGACTGTATTATCTGCATTCTTTCTCATATGCTTCTGGTACAGAAGGGGTAAAGAACCTGTTCACTGATTTTGTACCCCATCCACATCACTTCCCCCACTTAACACACACTCATTCCCAAGGTGCTCTGATGCATATAGTACCTCCTCCCCTCATTCTGCAGCTGTCCAATTCTCTCTGCATCATCACTGCAGCATTTTGATCACATCCGCACCCTTCCCTGCACCCAGCCCTCCTGTCCTAGGCAATACGTGACACCTTTAACTACATGCACTATATTTCCCCTAACATTTATGCTCAAGGGGAAATAATTCCTTCAGACTTCAACACCAGTTTATTAATAAGAAAATATTTTTTACTTTAGGAAAAGGAATCTGTTGTTAAAAAAGAAGTCTCATGTTCTTCCTGGTTGCTTAAGGAGTTTTGTTTTTTCCACTATCCAAGATACTTCTGTCTCCCTTATGAATAGCTATGCAATAATTATACATTGGTCCTTTATAAAATGAATCTAACATTTGTGCATTCTTCTCATGTTAGAAGCATATAATGTCATAACCAGATGTAATCCAGTTCATATGGCTTGAAAATTCTTAGGTATTATAATCCATATTTTATTTTAAGAGATAAAGTGCATCTCTATAACAATGTCAGTCTCAGTTTGACCCTGAACAAGAAGGATACCTATCCCCTAGGAGGTGTTTTTTTTTTTCCGAAGAATGAGATCAGCTGACTTCTGACACATGCAAGTCATCAATTAAATTTCCTATTAAGCACTGTGCTACTTAATTATCTACCATGATGCTTTAGTCAAAATTTCTACTTTTACAATACTATGGTTTAGTGCTGACTGGAGGAACTGTTAAGTGCAGTTTTAGTGACCTAGGACACAGGCATTTTCCCATCTACCATCTATACTATTTTTATGTATACTAAAGGTGCTCGCAATCTAAAACAATTTATTTGGTGACTTACTGTAGACATCATTTTAATTTCAATCAATTAAAATGAATTATACACAGTATTTATAAAGGTGTGCATTTTCTTTTAAACTGCCCAATTGCCATCATCATCATACAACAGTATTTTCAGCAGGTAAGAAAATTCCAACATAAGAAGTGACATAAAGTATGGTATAAAGTATGGTATGATGCCTGTTTTTTACACAGCTGGATAAATAAGTCCCTAAGTACACTATTTCTGCATTTTTCTAGTTTTATATCTCTTCTACAAACATTCATTTTTCTAAATTTCACTGGTGGTTAGAACATGGGTCCTCTTATTCCTGATCCCTCGCTCTCCCAGGCCTCCAACAGCTGCAGGGTCTGCTGCATACACCCCTGCTAGAATCCATTTTAATACATAATTTCTTTTGCAGACACTACAAAGGGGGTAAAGAACAAAAACTTTATATTTCAAGCTCTCATTAGTTAAGATGATATGTATATACTGTATGTATCTTCTGCAGTGCCTTTGCAGGAAGGGTTATTTAGTGCAGTGCTCAAGTAAGATTACGAGACAATAAAAATACAAAGCAACTGAAGCAGTACACTAAGATTACAAGCAAGATAGCAAGATATATATATATATATATATATATATATATATATATATATATATATATATATATAGAGAGAGAGAGAGAGAGAGAGAGAGAGAAGGAAAAGAAATCCTCTGCACTCAGCCAAAAAGGCCATTAGGGCACATGTACATCCAGGGCCGGAACTAGGGGTAGGCAGAAGAGGCAGCTGCCTAGGGCGCAACGATTGGGGGGCGCCAGGCAGGAGCCTCTCCTGCCTACCCCTAGTGCTACTTTGTCATTGCCTCCGCCGCTTGTCATTAGCGGCGGAGGCAATGACCGATCTAATCGTTGCCTAGGGCGCCCGGTCGGCTTGGCCCGCCCCTGTGTACATCCACAGGTGCAGTGAACAAAGTGCAATTTTGTGACCAAATGTAGGGAAGTAGAAGAAACCCTGAAAGCAATTCTGTAAAATTGCACCTTCCCACCTTCTAGCTGCCCAAGTTTAGAGTACAATAAAACTTGACTTTAAATAAAATATGCTAAAACAATTCATAATCTAAAAACACCACCTAGGTACATCTCATGTTGTGATATCACTAACAAGTACTTATGGCAACCAAACATCAAAAAACAGTATATTTGTAGCCATATGATCAAACTGATCAGACTTTTAACTTGATTTGTTTGACCAAAAGCAAAGTATGTTGCAGCTCCGATCCAGTTGACCAAGGAACAACACATTAAGCATGTAAAATGAATATGAGTGAGTAATTCATATCATTAATTTCATAAGAATCTGAAAACAATTGCAGATCTGCACCCAGCTTTATTCAAATTACAATCAATATTACTTGCTGCATGGTTATGACAACATGAGGTTTTCATTCAATAGTTCTATAATTCATTCTATAGTTCTGTATAAAAATATTTGACTTCTGCATGCTGTAAACACAAACACGTGTAACATTCTACACGTGTGTGTTATCTGATATATATAACATATGTGCTACAGCCCCGCTTTAATGAATACCCTCGTGATTACACAGGAGCTTATTTATAAACTGAAATATACATTTTTTACCAGTGGAGGGTAACAGTATAGCATAGTTAAATGCAATTATTTTTGTTGTTAATGGTCCTTTAAAAGGGAACTAAATCAACTGAAATGTATTGAATGTCTAATAAATTTATTTTCCATATAGGTTGAAAGGGCAATGAAAGTCCAATTTAATTCACATTGCCACTGCAGTTTGGCAGAAAACACAGAGATTAATGGAAATATCCTGCAAGAAATACATATACAAAATATAGGTTTGCATTGATTCTAATGTAATCTGGCAGCATAAATCATTCATGAACTCTGTACTATCTATATATGATCAATGAAGGTCCCAGAGTGCCAGAAGTGATACATTTTAATGGCTCAACATATAAGTGAAACAAGACATTGTGCTGTCTCAGCTTTCCTAGCCACTAAGTTTTTCTTCATCTTATATAATGAGGAAATACTGAATTTCAAATGCTTAAAGCAATATTGTTACTATTAGGTAAAAATGTGGTCTGCTAAACATAAAAATTAAAAGGTGAAAATGAAAAGGCCCTCTGTAAATTTTGATCTGGAAGCTTATTTATTAAACAATAAAGATCATTTTCACTGACAAATGCAATGTTATGTCAACTAACATAAATTTAGCTCAGTAAACCATCAAATTGTGCAAAAGATTAATTGAAAATATGTCATACCCCAGTATGATATACAACAACAACAACAAACATTTGTAAAGCGATTTTCTCCAGTGGGACCCAAAGCGCATATATAGGTTTCATGTGATTGCAGTGGCTTACACACGATACCAAGGTGGCCCTAATCATCCTTCTACACAATGCCGTATGACATCCAGTTTGCCTTATGTATACAATAGAAAAGGGTCAAAAGCACAGTCAGGGCTCTGGTACACGGGGAGATTAGTCGCCCGCGGCAAAACTCCCTGCTCGCGGGCGACTAATCTCCCCGTGTACCAGAGCCCTCAGAGTTTAGGATTGTAGACAAACAACAAATCTAAAATCCAATAAAACATACTAAATATGAGACAAACAAAAGTTCAAGGTGTATGGTGAGATAAAAAAACAGTATTTTATTGTGGTTAAATTAGGCTTCATTTTGGCCTTACCACCAGCCTTTTATCAAGCCTAAGGGGCCGATTAACAAAAGGTCGTAAACAGTTAACGCATAGTTTTATGCGTTAAAAGTGTTAGTTAATTAAGTACCAATTCATTAAAGTAATTTCGCATGCTTTACTACCCGTATCGCATGCGCAAAAAAGCATTATTGCAAAGCATTATGTCCATCGCATTGCGATAATTATCTCATAGAATTCCTACTAACGTATAATTCACAGACATATTTGAAGTGTTAAAAGCCTGAAATATGGCGATAATCAGTGCTAATATATAGTCCTAGAGTGATGCATCCTTGAGCTTTTAGGGAAAGATCAACTCTAGAGGGATTAACAGAGGAGGAAATAGTGAGGCGCTATAGGTTAAATAGAGAAGCAATCTATAGCCTGTACGAGGTACTGGAGCCTTACCTGCAGCCACTAACACGCAGAAGCCACGCTGTTCCTGACATTGTCAAACTTCTGTGCTCCCTTCATTTTTTTCACCACAGGAAGTTTTCAGCAAGTTGGAGGGATATATGGTGGAGTGTCACAGCCCACATTTTCACGTTGCCTTGGTTACGTGCGTAGTAGCGTGCGCTAATATCGCGTGCTACACAATAACTCATAAATATATTGCATGCTTTAAAATAACGCTTAAAAATATGTCATTGCAACATAAGTAACGACAATAAAATCGCTTCTTAATTCAGACAAGTGTCCTTTTTGTGAATCGATCGTTAATTCTCAAAATATAAGAAGTGATAACATTTTTAGTGCATAACACTCGTTTTTTCGGCCTTTTTCGGTGAATTGGCCCCTTAGGCATGAATTCCGGCTTGAATGGCTATCCTTTTGGCTACACAGAAGCTTATTTATGTAAATTATAGTAGTCTTTCTAAAGCAAACATCTTGTTTCTACCAGTGCAGGGCAACAGTACATTATATTTTCATTAGTTTAAAATATTTTCATTTTTTGGGGTAACTTTTCCTTTAAGTTCTGTAATTGTAAACAGATGATAACTCCTAATGGCTAATAAGGCCTAATAATGTAATTAGAGTCAGGGACATACGGGAAACAGTAGAATTGTAGCACAAGCTACAATTACTATTTTCTGTGATCCTGTGTTTCAAAGTTGGTGAAATTAAATGTAACTGTGCATTAATATTTACAAATATCTTGTTTTATGACAGTGATCCCTGCACTTTTCCCTTACAAAATTAACTAAATATGTCATTTAGCAAGGGGTTTGTGATGTTCGGGCCGGCCCAATACATGCTGGAGCCGGGGGTTAACCCATGGATCCTCTGCTTGCCCTCCCTGCCCGCGACCTTACACTGCCAACTTCCCAGTTCAGGCTCTCTAATTTTAAGGCACGTGCCTGCCCACACCCTTTTTGTGACGTCAGCAGTGGGCAGGTCGGGCATGGATCTATAAATAGAGGGGATTAGCAGGATCATGTAGGGTTCGGGCTGGGAGTGGGCGGGTTAGGATCACTACAAGGGGTGACTGTATTATACCATTAAAGCAGCAGCTTTAGGGGGGTGGCCTTTTGGTGCCTATAAGGTAAGAAAAAAATTACAAGAGAAAAAACCCTTACCTGTTGCAGCCAGATTCTTGTTTAATAACTCTGGTGGCATCCTTCTTACATACCAACAATGTTTCCCCTCTATGGGTATATCTAGAAAATAACATGGTGGCCCCTTACACTGCAGAATCCTTGCTTTGGACACAAGTGAAGCATTTAGCCCAACTTTGCGACACTCTTTCAAAATCTGGATACTTAAACAGCACTATATAAGTTAAGCTCTCCTCATACTCCAGTAGCACCATTATTTAAGCATCCCCAATTCATCCCGGGTCACCAAACTCCTTTTTTTCAATGGTGGATAGATCAAAACCTTACCAGAGTAAAAATGTACTCACAGTGAGAGGCCCATTTACCCTTGATTATCTGCGAGAAAGATATATCCAAATGCTAGCGAGAGATGTTTTAGGTTAGGGGATGTTCTACATCAGGGACTATGGCCCATACATGGTGGACTTGTCCACAAGCAATTAGATATTGGATATGGGTATACAACTTGATATTTGCAGTCTTAAACGCTAATTTCTGAAGAGACCCATATGTTGCATTAATGGGAGCACCAGCTCAAGGGCTGACAAATATACAAAGGAAATCAATGAACCAGATATTTTTAGCTGCAAGACAAGTTTTAGCAAGATCTTGGAAGTTCCCTTCTATAAATTACAACCTACGTAAGACCAAAATTGACTGGATATGATATGATGAAAATCACACTAGATAAATACCCATTATTGCTTAAAATATGGCAACCATGGATAGACTATAGATTTGGAGGGACTCTTCCTACTCCCCTCTTATCTGCTTAATGAAGTAGCAGTCAAGTGTTTCTTAAATTGAATTATATTTAACAATATTCCTCTGCTATTATTTAAACTTTCTTTACCTACTTTCCTTTTATTTTATTTTTATTGAAACATATATGCAAATGCTATTGTTGGAGCTGATACAAAGCACCAAAAATACACAGATACAATAACATTATCTGTTATATACAGTAAATATGCAACTTGATTTTTGTAACATGAAAATGTTTATTTTGCTGTTATAAAACAATAAAACTTATAGAAAATAAAAAAATATATAACTCTGGTGGCAGAGCTGGGGGTGTGGGGGGGACCTTGGCGATGCCACCTTTGCCAGCAACCAAATTCAGACAAAGGGGCCGAACTTTAAGGATGGGGAGGTGACAGTTGCAGTGCCATTTGGGTTATGAGGTTATGAAGTCACACATTGTGTGATGCACTGGGATTTGTTTGGTTTTTCAACAGGTACAAACCAGGCAGGAGGTTTTAAACCAAACAGTCCGTTCCAAAAACTGGGCTTTCCTGTTCCTTCCACATGTCAGTGGGTGCCAAAGGTTAATTCCCCCTGCCATGAGGAAGGTACAGGAAATTACAACATAAAAGGACTTCCCTTCCCAATGCCCCCATCTCTTTCTTCCTGTTGTGAAAATACCCTCTTTGTATACCAGCAGAGTAGCTCTTATTTTGCTAAAGTTCCTGAAGCCGAGATCTTTATTTTGTGCAAGCTGCAGGAGAAGCCTGCGGGTTTGTGGCCATCTGTTGCCATTAATGCAATAAGTTGCAATGCTGATCCTGTGTGGGTGGCGTATGCACCTTCTTTGTTTGGCACCTAACTCAGCAGACACGAAACTCCCAGGAAGGAGTGTGCATGAAGTGCCATTGGTCTGACAGTGGTGGCTCCACCTCTGACAAAATGGTTAACATGATGGATTGGCTGAATCTACTTTCAAACAATATGTGGCTTCTATGTGACTGACAAAGTCATGCGTAACTTGGACAGTGGAAAGTCTATGGAACCCAGGCTAGAGGTTTTGAGGAACCTAGATTCTTGGGTACTTCTGAGGGTGAAGTTTCCATTTCTAATTCAGAAGCAGATAATTTTAAGACCACTTCATTTAATATCGAGTTCATAGAACCATTTATCAAATACATGAGAGCCACACTAGACCTGGATGGTGAAGACCCTCCTCAGATAAAATATTCATGCCAGGAGGCAAAAGAAGTCAAGTGTTTCCAGTTCACAGAGTCATTTCCTATGTGCTACTTCATTAGTGGGAAAAACGTGGGGAATTCAAACGTCTAAAAAAGATGTACCCCTTTGCTGAATATGATATCAGTCATTGAGTACCTGTACCAAAAGTTGACACTGCCATCACCAGGGTAGCCAGGTTTACCACACGTTCAGTGGATGAGGGCTTCTCATTTAAAGACCCAATGAAAAGAAGACAGGAAGCCATCTTAAAATAGTTTTATAGGTTGGAGGTATGGATGCGAGACCTTAGTGGCTACTTTATCTGGATTTCTGACATAGAGAATGCCATTAAAACTGGCGTGGAGAGAGACAAGATCCTAGACCTCATTCAAGATGTTAAAACAGTGAATGACTTTACATTCAAAGATTCTTCGGATGGGGTGACATTTGTTGCCAAGTCTATGGGACTGGCCGTGGCTGTGAGAAGAGCTCTATGACTGCATCACTGACATGCAAATTCCCACTCTAAACACAGCTTGTGCTCACTTTCTTTCAAGGGGAACCTCCTTTTTTGTGAGTGTCTTAATCAAATCATCTACAAGGCTTCAGCAAGTAAATCAACATTCCTACGTCAAGATAAGAAAGATGAGAGGTTTCCTCTAAAGGCAACTTCCATGATTTCACTAAAATCGAGCCACCACGTATGCCATCCCACCAGCGATTTACATTTTCACAAGTGGGATGGCATTTTGGCGAGATTAGTCGCCCGTGAAAAGGGAGATTTGTCACGGGCGACTAATCTCCCCGTGTGCCAGAGCCCTAAGGAATCCAAAATTATCCTTTCATGATTCCAAGCAGTATAGGCTGGGCAAACCTTTCTCCCATCAGCCATGGAGATCAAAGCTTCAGTCAAGACACTAGAGAACAGAAGTTCAGCATGAAGGTGCATGAGCCCCTCTTTCTCAAGGGGCAGGTTGTGAGTGTTTGGGACAGTGTGGGCTTATGACCTGTGTCATCAACCCTACCTCAGAAGGATATTCCTTAGAATTAAGAATCTATCCCAAGTGGAATTTAATTTCCTCAGAAAATACCAGATCAAAAGAGGCTGTCCAAGGTCTGAAATATATCCTAACAGATCTAAAAAAGGGGGTCATTGCAGAAGTATCCAGGAAAGAACGCTTTGGGGCAAATTATTTCCACTTATTCCTGAAAAGAAAACCCAAAGGTCAGTTTCAAGTTATCCTGAATTTGAAAGCTCTCAACCAGGTGTTGCTGGTCCAAACATTCAAGATGGCATCAATCAGACCTGGCAGCTCTGATTGGACTGAAAACATGGCAGTGGGCTGGGGCTTCCCACATTAAGGTATTGTCCTCACTTGGTAGAGATGGACGCTTTGGGAAGGAGAAGTCCTTTTATGTGTTTTCATTTCTACCTTCCTCATGGGCAGGGGGGTTAACCTTTGGTGCCAGCTGCCATGTTCCAGTCCAGGAAAGAAAAAACTCAGTAAGCATGATATGATTATGGGTTTTTTTGTCACAACAAGTGGCAACTCTAGTGAAGGCGCTTGTCTGAGAGTCACAAGTATCTGCTGCCAGGGCTGCGCTTGTTTCACACTCACTCAGTGAGGAAAGCGTAGCAAATACATGAATAACATTTTAGGGCTATTGGAAATCACTACAAAGTTCCGTGAACATATACTAAAGCTTAAGGCCACATGCTGACTGCTTCTGTTCAGGCCATAAACGGCGTTGTTAATTGAGAGGATCCGGTTTTCGTGAATATTTTGCCCATACCCTGTTGCACCAAAACCGTACCCCGCCACGCCCCTTAGTCATTTACCCTAAACATGTTCGAACTTCCAAGCCCAACCCTGTCTGTATCAAGGCTTAAGTTGCGTTTTAGCCATTTTCAGTTGAAGGGGGTTAATGTTAATTTGAGATTCTTTACACTTTATTACACATACTGAGAAGTCTGTAAGCCCAGTTTCCGTGGCAACTAGACATACTATTGTGTGAAGCGGAAGTTCCGACTTGGTGCTGTCACTTCCTGTTTCAAGTGACAGCCATTTTTGCGGTGAATTGGAGGAAGGGGAACCTGAGCCGTACACACTAAACATCCGAGTCGTCAGCTGAGTCTCGGGGACGTGACACCAATTCCTCAGCTGAGGTGAGACGGTGCCGCTTGTGCCGCCATTCACGGGGGTGAGCTTTGGCTGCAAGGTGCGGGCTGGAGAGTTTCTGGCAGTGAGCTGCCATGCTAATTATTAACTCTTTCCTTCTTGGTATTCTCGGCCCTTCTCCTGCCCCAGGAGTTACGTACAGACATTGCAGTGGCCCCTCTTTCTGTGTTTATGTTGTTCAAGCCTTGGCTTTCACAGGCTTTACTATGAGTCTGGAATGTATCGGCTGGCAGGGGATGATGGGGGCCTCGGTAACTTATGTAACATTAGGGGAGAGTTTTATTAGAGGATCTCAGTGGATCCAGTCGGTCAAACTTAATGAAGGCAAAATGTGTAGGTGTGACGTTTGTGTGATAGAACCATAGAAGTAACCCTTCCCTGTTCTTTTACTACATTGCACATTGTTACACATGCTGCTGAAATTTACAGTGCTGTTAAAGGGGTTAATAACAAAATATCGTTTTGCCTTTGTAGCTACATTTCAAAGCAGTATTTGTCCCTTTCTGTGTTGTTGGCTCTGACTTGAAACAATGTAGCAAAAGTCAGTTCTTCTCCAGTCAACCCTTAAATGCCCTTCTTGCACCATAACAGGTTGATTATCAGCTGCAATATTACCAGTACTGCTGAGAATAATAGTAGTTAAAGTCACTACATTTTAATTAATATATATTTACGAGTTGCTTGTAATTGCATCTTCATTGGGCAAAATGTTATTTTATGTCCCTTTTAAACATTTACCTTGATTCTCCATTTTTGTTAATCTGAATCTTAAACTAAGCCAGTTTGTCTTCCTGCAATCAATAAAGCCCCAAATTCACCCATTCAGAACATCAGAATAATAGCCATGGTCAGTTTACCATGTCACCCTGTGTCAGTTTACATTTCTGGTTCTGCAAGTTTCCATCCCCAAAATCCCTTGCTCCAATGTTGCAATGAACACCGTTTGTTTTTATTGTTAACTATCAACAGCTTTTTGTTTGTTTTTTTGACATTATACATTCGTGCATTGGCATTTGTGTCATATGTATATTTTTATTTATACAGTGCTACTTGTACACGCAGCACTATACATGATATTGTCCTTAAAGTTAATTGAGTTTATGAACAGTAAAGACTGCCACAGATCCCAAAGTATGTTGGAGAGCTGGTGACTCTGCTTTAATCCTGGTTCTCTATTTCTCTGCTATGGTCCCTATCCATTAGTGATGTGCGGGTCGACAAACAGTCCACCCTCACCCAACTCTAACCTGCCCCTAAATTCACACCTGATCTGCGGCTGCACTTCAGTTTATAGATCCACCCCCATCCCATCTCTGATGTCACAGAGAGGGTGGGGCATACATAGATAAATATATAAATGCCAGCAGAGCCAGAAGCAGGGCTCAATTACATTGCGGGTAAGCAGAAGAGCTCAGCCCGAATAAGCTTGTGCCCTGCTTCTGATGTGTGGATGTTGGCCTGTCCTTTAGGTTTCAGGCCGGCTGCACATCTCTTCTGTCTATGTTTCAGATGAATTGTGGATGTGCCCTAACGGTCCCTGGCAGAAGCACAGAAGTTGGGGACAGCCAATCACAGCATTTGTATTCACACAAGCAAATATAGGCTTTAGTTCATTATCAGGTCAGCATAGTTGCTGATTGGTTCCTACCCACCAGTGCGACTAGCTCCCCTGCACAGCCTGGAAAAGGAGGCAGCAGGAGCCTCCGTCTTTTTACACCATCCACACCCACTGCGCTCTCTCGTCTTAAACCTTTCTATCTCGCTGCTCCCTACCTCTGGAACTCTATCCCTGAATCCCTCCGTAGGGAAAACTCACCCACTCTCTTTAAGAAAAAACTCAGCTGTTACCTTCTGGAGCACTAAAACATTATTTTGCCCAGTCCTGCACTTAAGGGCAAATGCCCATACCTGATGCACTCTTACCTTCCAATTTGTGCCTGTATGTTAGCCAACCACTTAGACTGTAAGCTCTACGGGGCAGGGACCTCCTTCCTACTGCGTCTCATACCACATGGCACTTATATATATATACATATATATATATATATATATATATATATATATATATATATATATATACATATATATATATATATATATATATATATATATATACATATATATACATATATGTATTTATTGTATTTATTTATTATATCACTTGTTCTCCCTGTGTGTCATTTTGTATTCTGTAAGACTGTACAGCACTGCGTACCCTTGTGGCGCTTTATAAATAAAGTTATACATACATACATACATACATACAAATATACCTATGACCTACCCTATTTAGAATCCAGCTGCAAGCCATTAATGTTCATTGTTTTTGTGTATGGAGGAAATATTTTTCAGGCCCTATGTGACTTTTTGTTTTTGGAAACTGATTATTACATATTTCAGGTTTTCAAATACCATTTTTCATTTCATGTTCTCAACACTTCTAAACACTCACTTAAAAAGCATTTAGTAGGTTCAGCTGAATAGTGATTCCGCAAATAATTTAGATCAGTGCATTGTGATTTCAATTACAGTTGTTTCAGGCAACATTATAGGTCAGTGCTGTCCAACTTCTGTGGTACCAAGGGCCAGAATTTTTCCGACCTACGTGGTGGAGGGCTGATAATGGAAGACCACTCCCCTTTTTTAAACCGCACCCACTTGAAACCACACCCGTGTTATCACATGACCATACCCATATTAATGGTTGTAGTACAGCAAAAACCTGCCATACTCAGCCTTCCCTGCCTGTGTGTGCCATACTCTGGCTGCCCTACCCTGCCTGTGTGTGAGATACTCTGGCTGCCCTACCCTGCCTGTGTGTGCCATACTCTGGCTGCCCTACCCTGCCTGTGTGTGCCATACTCTGGCTGCCCTGCCTGTGTGTGCCATACTCTGCCTGCCCTGCCTGTGTGTGCCATACTCTGGCTGCCCTACCCTGCCTGTGTGTGCCATACTCTGGCTGCCCTACCCTGCCTGTGTGTGCCATACTCTGGCTGCCCTACCCTGCCTGTGTGTGAGATACTCTGGCTGCCCTACCCTGCCTGTGTGTGAGATACTCTGGCTGCCCTACCCTGCCTGTGTGTGAGATACTCTGGCTGCCCTATCCTGCCTGTGTGTGCCATACTCTGCCTTCCCTACCCTGCCTGTGTGTGCCATACTCTGCCTTCCCTACCCTGCCTGTGTGTGAGATACTCTGGCTGCCCTACCCTGCCTGTGTGTGCCATACTCTGGCTGCCCTACCCTGCCTGTGTGTGAGATACTCTGCCTGCCCTACCCTGCCTGTGTGTGCCATACTCTGCCTGCCCTACCCTGCCTGTGTGTGCCATACTCTGCCTGCCCTACCCTGCCTGTGTGTGCCATACTCTGCCTGCCCTACCCTGCCTGTGTGTGCCATACTTTGCCTGCCCTACCCTGCCTGTGTGTGCCATACTTTGCCTGCCCTACCCTGCCTGTGTGTGCCATACTGCTTGCCGTATGCTGTATGGCACACACAGGCAGCATACAGTGACACAATGCTGCCACTGCAGTGACTTTTTGTTTTTGGAAACTGATTATTACATATTTCAGGTTTTCAAATACCATTTTTCATTTCATGTTCTCAACACTTCTAAACACTCACTTAAAAAGCATTTAGTAGGTTCAGCTGAATAGTGATTCCGCAAATAATTTAGATCAGTGCATTGTGATTTCAATTACAGTTGTTTCAGGCAACATTATAGGTCAGTGCTGTCCAACTTCTGTGGTACCAAGGGCCAGAATTTTTCCGACCTACGTGGTGGAGGGCTGATAATGGAAGACCACTCCCCTTTTTTAAACCGCACCCACTTGAAACCACACCCGTGTTATCACATGACCATACCCATATTAATGGTTGTAGTACAGCAAAAACCTGCCATACTCAGCCTTCCCTGCCTGTGTGTGCCATACTCTGGCTGCCCTACCCTGCCTGTGTGTGAGATACTCTGGCTGCCCTACCCTGCCTGTGTGTGCCATACTCTGGCTGCCCTACCCTGCCTGTGTGTGCCATACTCTGGCTGCCCTACCCTGCCTGTGTGTGCCATACTCTGGCTGCCCTGCCTGTGTGTGCCATACTCTGCCTGCCCTGCCTGTGTGTGCCATACTCTGGCTGCCCTACCCTGCCTGTGTGTGAGATACTCTGGCTGCCCTACCCTGCCTGTGTGTGAGATACTCTGGCTGCCCTATCCTGCCTGTGTGTGCCATACTCTGCCTTCCCTACCCTGCCTGTGTGTGCCATACTCTGCCTTCCCTACCCTGCCTGTGTGTGCCATACTCTGGCTGCCCTACCCTGCCTGTGTGTGCCATACTCTGCCTGCCCTACCCTGCCTGTGTGTGCCATACTCTGCCTGCCCTACCCTGCCTGTGTGTGCCATACTCTGCCTGCCCTACCCTGCCTGTGTGTGCCATACTCTGCCTGCCCTACCCTGCCTGTGTGTGCCATACTTTGCCTGCCCTACCCTGCCTGTGTGTGCCATACTGCTTGCCGTATGCTGTATGGCACACACAGGCAGCATACAGTGACACAATGCTGCCACTGCTCCAACAGCCTGCACAATAACTATATATTAAAAACCTTTTTAATTGCAGTACCACCTCAGTATATGTTCTTTTTGTAGTGTGCAGGGATTATTTGTGGGTTTCTACTGCTCTGAGGTGTGAACAGGGGAACAATGTGGGTGATTACAGCCTGAGCCTGAGGTGTGATCACTGCAGGGGGTGAACAATGCAAAAACTAAAAGGTGTGAACAACACAGGGGAAACAATACAGAGGGTTTACAGCCTGAATCTGAGGTGATAACCATGCAGGGGGGGCAGTTAATCACAGTATTGATACCATTTAAAGCTTACACAACAGTAAGCCATCAAAGCAGCCAGACAGGTGGGGGGCCACACAGAGGGGGGTCGCGGGCCCCCAGTTGGACAGCACTGTTATAGGTGATTAATCAAGTCTTTTGTATAGTTTTAGAGGTAGTGATGTGCAGGTCAGAGAAAACTCAACCCACGCGCAACCCTAACTCTGCAAATTGTTGACATCGTAGAACCTGCACCCAACCTGTACCTGTGTCTTCCTGCTCTGTATGCTGCTTCTCTGCAATTTTTAAGTTTCAGGACAGGGAAATTTAGAAGCAGAGAAATTTATTTTCCCCCGCCTGACCCACACCCAACCAAACTTGCAATTGTCGCCCAAATTTCATCCCTAGCTCACCTGACCTAAGGGTATCTGCGGAATTAGTTGGTAACCTTTTGCATTTGTCATAATGGTAATTCAGGAAGTCAGGATTCAGTAAAAAGAAATTTAGCAATATCAGAGCTGTGTTTATTCCACCTCCTAATAATGTATGGAAGTGCATGCTTGTAAAATTCAGACATGAAGTTAGGTGTATGATAAATGTTATTTGTATTTATATAGCCTCTAGCACCCATCTGTTAGTTGCTATGTGCATGATGCTGGGGAAGGTTGTGTTTTGTCTATGACTTGTTAGTGTTAGAACAACTGCAGTCCTCTGCTCCAAGACCAGATGGAACCCAGCATTGGCACTCTCTGTTCTGAGCACAGTCCCATGTTACAAAGTATAGCTTTGTAATATTCTATAAATCTTGCTGCTTTTGTTGAGACCTCAATGGCTGCATCAGGGTGTTTCTATAAACGTTATCGTTTAGTGGCATTTTTTTTGCACCAGTTGTACTGCACTCTGCTAGACTCATTAAACCTCTGTTTGCTCCTGTTGGTTACATGGTGCACCTACTTCTGGCAAAGCTGTTTATATTTGGACACACAGCAAAAAACAAAAGGTGCTGCCTTCATTTAAATGAAACATTGCCTACTTTTCAATGATTGTTATAAATGTATTAGCCAAATAGTTTTCATTCGTTATTTAAATAAAACTAAGATGGAGGTATAGCTTAATTTTTGCACACAACAATCTTTGTCAACATATTATGCATTAATAATTGGAAGTATTCATACTGCATGACTTATCTGAGAGGGGCTGTTTTGTGGTTAAGATACTGTTTTATCAATAGCATTTCATATTACTGTGTGGAGGCAAGTGATAATGCAGCTAATGTTCAGATAATGTTCTCTACTCTGCTACTAAACTGTGCTTTCTTGCTGCGTTTTGAAAATATACATTTAAAGAGAAACACTCTTGTTTTTCCCCACACTTTCAGTAATGTCCACACATTAATTCATTCACAGTAACGGAATCTATTCTTTATAAGTGACCTTGCTCCAGTTTCCTTCCTGACCTTTTGCACTGTTTTCTTTCCTGCTGGAAGGAGGTGGAGGCATTGTGTGTTTCCTCTATAAAACATCAGCTGACTTATTTTTTGACTTTCTCTTCTTTTTACAGAAAAGAGAATAAGGTTTGAGAAACCATGACGGACTCTAAATACTTCACCACCACCAAGAAAGGTGAGATTGGAGATGCAAAGCAGCTGTTGGATCAGTAGAGAAAAAAATCTGCTGTTATGTTTAACTTATATCTTCCCCTTCAGGTGAGATCTTTGAGCTAAAAGCAGAACTGAACAGTGACAAGAAAGAAAAGAAGAAAGAAGCTGTGAAGAAGGTTATAGCCTCCATGACAGTAGGGAAAGATGTCAGGTGTGTTTGCTGGTAGTTGTACAGTCTCGCTGTGACTAATGCTTCTGTTCTGTTAGTCTCTTTCTTACTATATAGGGACAATGCATAGAATGCTGCAAAAGCTGCTACGCTATGTGTTGCCTCTGCAGAGAGTGCAGCAATGCATGCCCAGGGCTGAATTTATTGTAGGTCAGAATGGGGATTTACTCTGCCCTACTGGAATGATAAAAATTCAATATGACTTGTAGTTTTCATAGTAACCTAAGGGATAATCCACTCAGGGCCTTTATCTGCTGTTAAACAGCTATTGCCAGTATTTTACGGTCAGCTAATTTGAGTGTTGGGAGCTGTATATAAACTACATTTGGAGGGGCCTCAGCTTGTGCATCCCAGATTTCTTTATAGGATTTTTTTTTATTTAAGGGAGACATAACCTTGCTGCATTGGCCTGGCCACCTTTATTGGGTCCTTTTGCCTGTAATTATTTTCTTCATGTTGTGTTTTGTATGAATATATGCCTAAATCTGTCTCTTCTCTATGGCAGTGCCCTATTCCCAGATGTGGTGAACTGTATGCAGACAGATAACCTGGAGCTGAAGAAGTTGGTATACCTTTATCTGATGAACTATGCCAAAAGCCAGCCAGACATGGCCATCATGGCTGTGAACACATTCGTTAAGGTTAGTTAAAAACTGAAAAAGGGAAAACGTGTTGCATGCTATATTTGGTAAGGATATTGCCCCTCCCTATGGCTTATCTGTTACAAGAGGTTAAATATTATGCCTTTTTATTTTATATATTTTAACATGTGACCCATTACATGATTTAGATACAAACAAATAGATGAGTCCAAGTGAATTTTATATTTTCAGACCTTTTCTCAGTTGCTTTTCTGCACTGCTTATGTATAATTACAGGTATGGGACCCGTTTTCCAGAATGCCCGGGACCAAGGGTATTCTGGATAAGGTGTCTTTCCATAATTTGGATCTTTATACCTTAAGTCTACTAAAAAAAATCAATAAAACATTAATTAAACCCAATAGGATTGCTTTGCATCCAATAAGGATTAATTATATCTTAGTTGGGATCAAATACAAGGTACTGTTTTATTTTTACTGAGGAAAAAGGAAATCCATTTTAAAAATCTGAATTATTTGATTAAAATAGCCTGTGGGAGACAGGCTTTCCGTAATTCAGAACTTTCTGGATAATGGGTTTCCAGATAATGGATCCCATACCATGTCCATCAACTAATATTAACATGCAGAAAGAAGCATAGTGAGATATTTCCTTTAGAAGTGCAGAAGTTGCAGTTAGAACACTCCACTCTGAAATGCTCAAAATGTTCTTCTCCAATTATAGAAATACATCATATTTGAAAACACGCCCACTCCTGGTCTACTGCGGTCTTTTGCAGAGTGAGTCGGAAAGGCAAAGATACTTTGCCATGCATGAGTTAAGAGGGAAGCCAGAGAGTGCTTGGCACGCATTGTTAGCCAGATCATGCAGACATTTATTGCTAGAGAGCTGCTGCAGCACTGCCAAATGGGTCAGCAGCTTCATATTTCTTACTTACAAGCAGTAAAACCTAGGTTTAAGGTATTACTGCATTTTGCTAAACAAAGTAAAGACAAAAAAGCAGAAAAAAACAGCCGAGGAATGTGTAGACAGATAATATGAAAGACTGAGCGTTGCGGCACTAGAGGATGATATGCTGGGGAAGGAAACATCGGGCATATTGCTTACAGCAGTAATATAGGAGATACGGACTTATTTTTGGAAAGTAAGCTTATTTATGATTTAGAGATTTGTTACTTGCAGCCATGGTACACTTCAGGAGATATGGGAGGTTTATTCCACTCAGTAATTAGATAGAGATCTATATAATACAATCTCTAGATTGCTACATTGTTTAGCAAAATAAATAAATAAAAAATAATTGCAGAATTGATTTTTCAAGTCTGTTCTTTTGGCCCATTGATGATAGGTTCACCATGGCCAGTTTGCACTAGAAACTCCAGCTATATGAGATAGATGTTGCATAACTGTGTATATTTCATACGTCTTGAGGTTCATTCAGTTCTGTTTTCCTATAAGTAAATCTTTAGTCTTTTTTTTATTTTTGTTACTCTGATGTTTTCTATTTATTTTGTTTGCTAGATATGTCACCTGACACAAGTTGATTTGTTCTTGTTTGTTACCTTTACCCATCACATAATTTTCTAGCAATTTTTATATAGTAAAAAATAGTATTGTTCTAACTTGGATATGTGTGCTGGGGAGATCAACCTGCATCATATTAAACTGTCAAAAAATCATACCATAAATTATACCAGGAACCCCTACTATATATTTTTTTACAAAGAAATATTATAAACTATGAATTTATTACGTGCCTAAAATAAATAACCAAGACAAATATAATTCTTTTCTGAATGCTTTCTTCTTATATCATATGCTTAAATGTGCCCTTTCATATACTACTTTTAGCTTTGTATCTGGCATGTTTTGAATATTTTCTCTACTCAGGACTGTGAAGATCCAAATCCTCTTATCCGTGCCCTAGCAGTACGTACAATGGGCTGTATTCGGGTGGACAAGATCACAGAATACCTGTGTGAGCCACTTCGCAAGTGTCTGAAAGATGAGGATCCGTATGTACGCAAGACTGCTGCTGTGTGTGTAGCAAAACTACATGACATCAATGCTCAGCTAGTGGAAGACCAGGGATTCCTTGACACCTTAAAAGATTTAATATCTGACTCAAACCCCATGGTGAGAGCACATCCCCAGATTCCTTCTTTGTAGAACAAGCCAGCAAACTGCTCTGTGTATATGACACTGCCATCTGTCAAATTACTTAATAGACATAGCATTAAAATGTTTTTTACTGCAAGTAAAGCACTCACGCTTTAGAATTAGCTTAATTAGGCACTTGAAAGAAAGAAGTTATAAAAAGCTTTTGTGTTTATTGAGGTGTGAGAATGGATTTTCACTTTGGTTTAAGATGCCTGGCACATAATTTTTTCTCTGGGTGTTAGTGAATCTGTAGGGGTTTATGTATGGCTGCATGCAGCCTCCTCAATATAATGCTTGTCTCATATCTTTCCAGCATTATCAAGATTTTTTTAATTGATAATGATTATTTTGGCTTTTGCATTGCAGGTTGTGGCTAATGCTGTGGCAGCTTTGTCTGAGATTGCTGAATCACATCCAAGCAGCAATCTGCTAGACCTAAACCCTCAGTCAATAAACAAGCTTCTTACAGCTCTAAATGAGTGCACAGAATGGGGCCAAATATTTATCCTGGACTGTCTGGCCAACTATATCCCAAAAGATGACCGTGAAGCACAGAGGTAAGTGGGAAGAAAACATAGATTTTCAGTTCACAGATGTTTATTTTTGCAAATATAGTGCTAAATGTGACAGTGTTGTCAGTAACAGAAAAAATACAATTCAACCATGTTCTATGCAGTAGAGTGCTTGAGCCTTAAGCAATGGAAAATACTGAGATGTAGTGTCTATGTTTCAAAAAAGCCATATAAAATCAATGTATTGCTGTTTCTGTAAAACTAGCTGGATTCAACATATGGATTAAATAGGTGAACAGAAATGAATGTGATTCTAACATTATTTTCATGTTACAGGACAGCTCATTTTATGGATAATTATATAACTAGGGATATACACCCCTTTCTAGTTCGAGGTTAGTTAATGACCATTATTCAAGTGCCATATGCATCACTGACCAACAAAGTTGAGCCTTTTGTATGTGCACAAATGCTATGAACAAGCAGAACATTTTGTGTACCCACTATTCAGTGGTGGATGAGTACCCACCACTCAAGGTTTTTAAAATTTCCACAGGGCCTACATACATAGCAATGGTCTTGTTTCCTTTAGAGATTATCTGATTATATAGCATTGTAGCCATTCTGGTACTGATAGCATATGGCAGCGCTGTCCAACTTCTGTGGTACCGAGGACCGGATTTTTTCTGGCCTACATGGTGGAGGGCAAATAATGAAAGCCAGTTTTGGCCACTCTCCTTTTTTTTTTTTTTTTTTTAAACCACACCTATGTTATCACAATGGTGGTAGCGCAGCAAAAACCCAAGTGGTTGGTGTTCCCTGTAGGGATATCACCCTTCATGCATATGTGAAAGAATCATATTATGTCATATTAAGACATACCCTTAAATCCATATGCCTTCTCCTCCCCTGTGGATAGCACAGCAACCCCCACACGCATTAGGGGCCATATAATGACTATTTCCAAATGCTGACAAACTCCCAGAACAAACCCCTGCCAGGTTCACCTCCCACAGGCAGCATAGGGCAGGCAGAGTGTGGCACACGCAGGCAGAGTGTGGCACACGCAGGCAGAGTGTGGCACACGCAGGCAGAGTGTGGCACACGCAGGCAGCCAGATAGGTTGGGGGGGCCACATAGAGGCGGGCCGCCAATTGGACATCTGGCATATAGCGTGCTTTTAAGCTGCCTGAAAAGCTTTCAAAATATATATATCTTCCATTGACTCAAAAAAAGACACTTGACAGCACCAATATAGCCAGCTAAAAAGAATACACACGTGTGATAAGCACAAGAAGAAAAGGATAAATAATGAAGGAACATCGCTGTTTGATGCTAAATGAAGAGCTATGAGGATGCTATAAATATTACATTTAGGCATGACTGAAATTATTATGTTTATTATTAGTTTTTAGCACTGAATATAGGCCCAAGTCCACAGTCTCTTAAGTGAGGTGTAGAAAAGGACTGGAGATGTCTTAACACTAATTCCAGTTGTTCTCCCTACAGTGTATGTGAACGTGTTACTCCACGGCTCTCCCATGCAAACGCAGCTGTGGTTCTGTCTGCAGTGAAAGTCCTAATGAAGTTCATGGAACTGCTGTCAAAAGACTTAGACTATTATGGTACACTCCTGAAGAAGCTAGCTCCACCCCTGGTAACTCTACTTTCTGCAGAGCCTGAGCTGCAGTATGTGGCATTACGCAACATCAACTTAATAGTCCAGAAACGGTAAGCCCTTTTAGCTACCCAATGAAATTAGTTGCATGATTTCTATCCGAAGCATTGACGCTCATATTTGTCACCTGGTACATATCTGTCTGCTGAATTTGTATACATTTTTTTATCTTAATAGGCCTGAGATCCTTAAACATGAAATGAAAGTTTTCTTTGTAAAATACAATGACCCAATATATGTGAAATTAGAAAAATTAGACATCATGATTCGCCTGGCATCACCAGCAAACATCGCACAGGTTAGTTTATAAAATAAAGCTTTGCATGTTAAATTAATTGTTGCATTTGCATCACAGTGTGAGTGTCTTACTGACTTGCTGATTAAAGGGGTCATTAACTTTTTATAAATTGTTAAAATTACCAAAATAACTATTTCATGCAAGTGGTTAACTCTTGAATGCCTTGTGCATGATTATAATGGATAAAAGCACACACCTGAATAATTCAGTGGCAGAAGCTTGGAAAATGCATAGTGAAACAGTAACAGAAGAAGTGAATGGGAGTCAAGTTACTGCTGGTTTTTTAATAAATTCAAAGCCTTTCAAACTGGTGTGCTTTGTAATACTAAGCAGTCATGTCCTTCAGGGATGCAACATTATACTAACCCGTGGAAGGTTTAAAGCTTTTTTGTAAAAGGGTCTGTGCCTGCTAGTTGCCAATTTCAGGTTTGTTTAATTTGCTTTCTACAAGGGACCTATGTAAATACAGTTTTAGCTCTGAATGTTCCTGGTACCCTCCATCTAGAGCCAGACCCTTCCAGCAACACCAAACTTAATTTAAATATTGCACATGCTTACTGAATACCTTCACCAGTGGGTGAAGGTCTGTGAATGGGTAAGGGACTGTGGAAAAACTGGCACTAGATGGAGAACACTCACAAAGTAAGATATACCCTTCTGTTGAATCACATGTAATTCTGTGAACCATATAAGTAGGCAAAACCAGGACATATGGCTAGACATTTGGAGCAAGTGATTACAATAGGTAGACCCACCCTAAAAGTTGGGAGCTGAGCATATTGGAGAAAGTAACATTTCTGTCACACACTAAATTAATTTTGACGCCAAAGGATTAGTGTCAGCAACACTAAATCCTGAACAAAGACATAGTTCAGGGAAAGGAAGAGAACAAAATGTGAATGTATGCTTGTGTATTACTTTGATGTAATATAATAAGCCATCCTTTTTGTACCACTTGTACTAGTATGTATTTAAACGCTAGTACAAATGACTGGGTTATCTGTTCTGGATAGCTAGAGATTTTGGCTGTAGCATGTTTTGGTTATGCTAATCATCTGTGTCTCTTCAAAATATGTTTGCTGATATTGCCTCTTCTTGAGGGCTTTATATTTTTCTCACACAAAGATGAAGGTTTTTCAGTTATTCATCAAAGTGTCTAAAACCCCTCGCTCTATGATGAATGAAGCCCCTAAATATAATAAGCCATTGTTCCTATTCATCTCATGTGAGACAAATGAAAGCTTTGATGGAAAACCCTGTGCTTTTTCTCTTTTCCTCTTGGTATCCCTCTGTAGTGTTCTTTACCAGTGCTTGATTGCATGTACATCATTTTATTCTTGTCAGGGCATGTGCCTGTTTATAGGTGAGCCTCACTGAGTATCTTTCTTTTTGGCTGGTCTGTACTTTGTGGCCCACTGACTTTGAATAAATATATCCTGTCTAGACGTAGTTTTGTTTCATCTACTATTTACTGTGTTATGTATCCGGCTGTTACATTACACTGTACTATTTTTCCATCAAGGAAGTACAATAATGAGCCAAGTTTAATTTTCATTTTCTCTATAATATCTGACATACATCCAGGATGTTTGGAATAAAAGAAGGTGTAATGTACTAATCTTGTAATTTAGTTTTCCCTATGTTACATTTTTGGAACCGCAAAGGCTCCTTTTTTTGTATGTCTGCTATGAGTTTTATGAGTTCCTCTGCGCTCTCTTAAAGTTTTCCTTTAACTCCTTTCTTTAGGTTCTTGCTGAGCTGAAGGAATATGCCACAGAAGTGGATGTTGACTTTGTGCGCAAAGCTGTAAGAGCAATCGGACGTTGTGCCATCAAGGTGGAGGTAAAAGACTATATTTTCTAAACTGTTTTAACCAAGAATTAATTAACATGATGAACTAAAATCACAAAAAATTGACCTTTCCTACAGCAATCTGCAGAGCGCTGCGTTAGCACCTTGCTTGATCTCATCCAAACCAAAGTCAATTATGTAGTTCAGGAAGCCATCGTGGTGATAAAGGACATATTCAGGAAGTATCCAAACAAGTAGGTGTGCTTGAGTCTTCATTAATCAAGTCTTACTTTGCTGCAATTTCTCCTTCTGCCTGCATCTTACAAATCATATAATCTAATTGATATGTAAGAATAAGCTTCTATTGACAATTATACTAAATCTTTTTTTCTTGCTCTTAAGGTATGAAAGTGTCATATCAACTTTATGTGAGAACCTGGACTCTCTGGATGAGCCGGAGGCTCGGGCTGCAATGATTTGGATTGTGGGGGAATATGCAGAACGCATAGACAATGCAGACGAGCTACTAGAGAGCTTCCTGGAGGGATTCCATGATGAGAGCACACAGGCAAGATACAAGTTTGCAGTTAAAATTGAGAGGCTAAATTAGACACTAGAATTTACCTGTATAATTGCCACTTTTAAGCACACAGAATAGGTATGAACAATGCTTGTTCTGTGCATGTTAAAAACTGGCTAAGGCACTGTCTGGCATTGTTCTAGATATATATATATCCAGGTGCTAGTTTTGCACTATATGTCTTGCAGTCGAATTTCAAAGAATGCTGTCTAGTTCAAGTTCCTAGTGAAAGACTGTTTAGGTATGGATCAGTTTGCTGACTTTAGGGCTGTGACAGTGAAGTCGCGAAGTTTCCTCTCAAGGAAACTTCAGTGACTTTGGCAATTGCGCCGCCGCGTATGCCATCCCGCCGTCGATTTACATTCTAGCCGGTGGGATGGCATTGTGGGGAGATTAGTCACGGCCCTTAGGAAACTGCTTATATTTCACTGGTCCACCACAGGTTTTTAGAATGATGGAGTTATACAGTAAAATTGATATACTATATTAAACATACAGCAGTGATTTTTTTTTTTACCTTTTTCAGCTTTAGTTCCCTTTTCAGGCACTGCATTTTATGAGAGCTTCCTAAGATCATATGGTTACATATGTAAGACACATTAGTGTAATAGCCATTCAGCCATAATTCAGAATTTCATAGTTTCTAGGTAAAAAGAGGAGAGCACATGGAAATTCTCCCTTAGGGTAATGATACATGAGGAGATTAGTTGCCCTGTGATTAATCTCCTCTAGCAGCAGTGACTAATTTGCTTGAATGCTTTCCTACAGGTGAAAATGTAAATCTCCGGTAGGAAAACATATGTGCCACTTCAGCTTTCCAAAGCCATCTGAAGTTAATTGCGGGGCAATTAATCTATTTGTGTCATTGCCCTTATGCTCACTCAACCCAGCCTTCAGATTGGGATCCCCAGCCAGTTCTCTGAGACACCTGGGGTGACAGCCCCACAGTTTGTCAACCACTGATATACATTAAAAATCCAAGATGGATCCTGCAAGTAAATTATATCTTTTTTTTTTTTTTTTTAGGTCCAGTTACAACTTCTAACAGCAATTGTGAAGCTTTTCTTGAAAAAACCAACTGAGACCCAGGAACTGGTGCAACAAGTATTGAGTTTAGCAACACAGGTGTGTATGAGTCTGCTGACTGGCACAGACCCTTTGCCTTTAACTCAGTAGCTTTATCCTGATAAATTTTGTATTAATTAGTTACTGATGGGCACTGGCTGTTTTAGAAACTGGCATCCCGTGGCTTATTCAGCTTTATGTGTTTCACAAAAGGATTCTAATCATATTTACTGACAATAATAAGCAAGATGCTATTCATATTTACAGAAACCGATATTATGCTATGCTAGGAATATGTACTGAAATAAAAGCACGTTAGACATATATTCTGAACAAAATATGTCAACAAATTGGTTAAGGTGTGCTACACAATGAACAAACCGGCTAGTTGTAGCCCCAGGTGCACGCTGAATAAAGGCTTGATAAAGGGCTGGGTTGAAGCCCGAAACGTTGCCTTGTGCACTTGAGTAAAAGTCACTTTTTTCTTCAACATTACCGGAGTGCTGCTGTTTTTCATTTTATCCTGAACAAAATATGTAGTATGCTAGCTGTATTTTCTGAAAAACACTAGCAGGGTGCTTGACTTGCTTACTAAATACTCGTAGGATTATAGCAGTATTTACTGATACAGGTAATGCTATCCATATTTAAAGCAGCAGACATGGTGCTAGACGTGCAGAAACAAGGTAGAAGAATTCTAATAGTATTTACTGAAAGGAACTGGCAAAACAGTGGATGTATTTGCTGAAAAAAGCTGGCAGGATGCTAGATATTTTTATGGAAAGAAGACAAGATATTATCCATATGTATACTGGCAGGATGCTAATCATATTTAAAAGAAACCATTAGGATGCTAGCTGCATTAACTGAAAGAAAGGTATAATGCTAGTCCTAAAAATAGCAGATTTTTTGCCATGTTTACTGTAATAAACTTATAGGCATGTTTACTGAAAGAAACTGTCAAGAAGCCAGATTTTAAGTGCTAAAAGGAATTAAGAGGATGGTAGTCATAATAACAGAAAGAGATAGGGAGGATGCTAACCGTATTTAGTGAAATACTGTGGTGGGCTATTAGCCTTATTTACTTACTTATTTACCTATGTACCACAGGATTCTACTATGTTCCAGCAGCTACAATGTCTGTTCTACTGCATAATACTTATATAACTCCTATGTTTGTGGTTTTGTTATTTGGCAGTAAGAGCATATTGATTCTTTATGATAGTTCTTTAAGTATAGCATAAATTTGCCCGACTAATAGGATTGGGTTTTTGATCTCTCATCTTTCGCCACATGACCAGTCATACAATATAAATTCTGTTCTTGTTTGTATGTCCATTAGGATTCAGATAATCCAGATCTTCGGGATCGTGGCTACATCTATTGGAGGCTCCTGTCCACTGACCCAGTTGCTGCTAAAGAAGTTGTCTTAGCAGAGAAGCCATTGATTTCTGAAGAGACTGACCTAATTGAGCCCACTTTGCTAGATGAGCTTATATGTTACATTGGAACATTGGCTTCTGTCTACCACAAGCCTCCTAATGCCTTTGTGGAGGGAAGCAGAGGGGTTGTGCCTAAGAGGCTCCCGCCACGCACTGGCTCGTAAGTATATGGGTGATGCATCCTATGTGTCTGTAGTGTGTTATAGCTATTGACTAACCCTCTAACTTTATTTATTTTTCTGTAGGAGCGAGAGTGCAGAAAGTCCAGAGGCAGCACCCGCAGGTGTTCCCACAGAGACTCACCCCTCTGTCATTCCATCACAAGGAGACCTTCTGGGGGATCTCCTTAACTTGGATCTAGCTCCACCCATTACTGGGCCTCCACTTACTACAAGTTCTGTTCCCTTAGGAGGTGTGGACTTGCTTGGTGGAGGATTAGATAGTTTGGTATGTAATTAAGGAAACTAACTGTTGCTGTACATCTCTCCAGTTACATGTAGGAAATATATAAATTAGAATTACATAATTTTAATCAACAACAGCCACTTAGAAATGTGATATTTATTATGATTTTTTTTGTGCTTTGTTTCACTCTGCTTTTTTTGGGGGCGGGAGTAGCTTGCTTACATACAGATACATTACACATACTGTCAGGACCTCATTTAAGCTGTTGCCTTTTGGCCTGTTCTGTATCATATAAGAAACCGCACACATGGTTGTAAAGGCAAAGTGTTATACCCCTCACCTAAATTATTCTATTTATTAAGAACTGGCATTAAAGCTTCCACAGAATATCTTTAGGAAACTGTTATAAGGTTGCTTTGAATTCCCATATTTTTCTTCATTCTTTTTTGTAGCTGGGCGGAGACGCAAGCACTGGTTTGGGGGTAAGTTCGCAGCTGTCTATAACCTTTGATGGATAATCATTTGCTGCTTTCTTTCTGTTTTATCCATCTATTCGTTTAAACCTTTCTCTTCATCTCTTCACTTTTTCAAGTGAGTATTTCATTTCTGGTGGCTATAACACAGTGTTTGTTATTGTACACCCATGCATATATTCTGTTATATATGCTCAAATGCTGAAGCCCTTTAATGCAAATGTTTTTGTACTTTCTATGTTTCCCATAATTCCTAACAATTTCTGTCCTACAGCTTCCTACAGGATTCATGGCTCCCCCTGTGGCTGCAAATCCTCTTGGCCAATCTCTTGGCGGAGGTCTGGGAGATCTTTTTGATCTAGGTGGTGGAACAGGTGGGGTCCCTGGACCTTATGTGGCTCCAAAAGCAGTGAGTCCTATTACCCCATTTCTAATGAAAACTGTTTTGTTTTTTTGTTTTTTTTTTAAACTTGTTACAAGTTTGAAGCCTATTTTAGAGTATCTTTGCCGGGAAGGTGTAACATTTTTTTGGCTGGCTGTGGGAGAATATGGGGCAGATTATCAAAATGTGAGTTTAGAGCTTTAAAACACACCCCATGTTCAAGTTATATTCATTCCTATGGGATTGATTAGAACATGGGTGATTTTTATCACATTTTGATAAGTTTGCTAGTTGCTAGTTTGCAGTTACTTTGAATCTTTATGGTATGGATTCTTAGGCCTACGAGGAGTTGGTATTCGCTTTAATCCTACAGTAAAACATTTGGAAGAGTATGTATGACACCATATGTATGAAACCATTAACTATAATCGCTGTTTGAATGTTCAACCAGGTGTGGATTCCAAGACACCAAGACTTCCAATGGATTAGGGCTTTGTGAGAATGTAAGGTTTTATACTAGGACACCCATATAAATTTAGAGATTTTTTTTTTTCTGGAAAGTAAATATGAAGTGTCCGAAAGAGAGAATTCTGGGGAGTGATCATCTTTACTGATGCTGTGTGGCTGAACCATGACAGTTTATGCCTGTTGCAGGTCTCCAGGTCTCATTTTACTTTGTTATAAGGCCTGGATAGTTTTCTGTGTACTTTGTATCAAAGTAGTAGCCAAATGTACACCCAAATATGTTATGGAATGTTGTGACCAGCAGAATGCAAAATTAATTTTAATTCCACGATAATGAAAGGGGCAGAGCCTGAGATTTGACAGGATTGTTTTTGTAACCTGAAACTGAGTCAGGGTTTTGAATAGATATGGGAGAGAGAGGTCTGTGGTTTTCTTAATGTTCATAGTATATCATCTACAAGCAGATTGATATTGTAGTTGTTACAGTTCCCCACTTGCAGACCTTTAAAGAAGGGGATCATTCTAATGAAGTGTGATAGGGGATCTAGGGACAGTGCAAATAACAGAGATATGGACCCACCATGGCAGTTTCTTCCTCTAGTGCTGCTGCATTATTATTAAGTATGAAATAATGGGTTACGGTAGTTTGTAGCAATAAATGTGCTCTGCTGTTTATCAGAAGGGAGGTTACTCAATATAGTTATATTGCTGTAATAAAACCATGCTGCCATATAATAGAGAAGGGCTACCTAGAACTGACTTTTTCTGCTGTTTGGTAATGAGGAGGGTAAAGTCAAATTGCTGCAATAAGGAAGAAATTATATGTCAATATAACACTAAGATTGGCCTTCTGTACATATTTTCTTTAAGGTATGGTTGCATGCTATGAAAGGGAAAGGCCTGGAAATTAGTGGTACCTTTGCTCGAAGATCTGGAACAGTATTCATGGACCTGGTTTTCACCAATCGAGCACTCCAGGTCATGAGTGACTTTGCTATTCAGTTCAATCGCAATAGGTAACAAATTGAGACATTCTGTACATTCCGTATCAAGTTTGAAGGAATAATCTTTATGGTGCCATTCGGTTTATCTTCCTCTTTGCCTTACAGTTTTGGGCTGGCACCTGCTGCTCCTCTCCAGATACTCACACCCTTGGCACCAAACCAGTCTACTGAAGTGTCTCTTCCGATAAACACAATTGGCTCTGTCATGAAAATGGAACCTCTTAACAACCTTCAGGTAAAATGTTTGTGTTATTCTATTTATGATAACAATAAGCTTGCAGTGAAATACTTTGTACATTTACAAACAGTCATTTTAATACTGTATACAGGTTTCTTACCATTAAACTGATATTTAACAAACTGAGCTTTATAGCCCTATAATATGATGATAGCATGGCTAGCTTGCTGCTTACATTAAAGTATGTCATGTTTAGTCATGTTCTGTTTCTGCTTAGCATTTAATTTTTGAGACCGTGTTAGAGGGACACCTGGTATGGGGAGAGGGAAGCTAAAAGTTGGCCTTGCCTTTTGCATGTTGTATGTAGCTAAACACAGAAAAGACATACTTTGTTTTCTTTCCTGTATAGGTTGCTGTAAAGAACAATATAGATGTATTTTACTTCAGTATCTTGTACCCTCTACACATACTTTTCATAGAAGATGGAAAGATGGGTAAGTGAAAGAGGCATCAGTATGCACGGCTCCCATTATTGCCCTGTTTTAATGGGAATTTGAAAAACATGCAGAAGTGCAATTAATTAATTAATTTTTTCACTTGAAAATGAAAGCAAGAACCCGTTGTTTATTACATGTGGTACAGTGTGCATCGCAGAGGCGCATGTAGAAACCTGACTGCGGTGGCTTGTCAGTACAATAACTGATTTTAAATAGATGTACATACTTCTTAGAGAAAGGATGGCATCTTCCAGGAACAACACTGACCTATTTAGAACTCAATATCACTTTATAAATTTTTCTCATATGCCAAGTAAACTGTTTAAGGACTAATGATGTCTAACATAAAATTAGACACACTATTTTGTGACAAACTGTCATGTGATTTTAAGGATTCTGATTCGGTTCGGCCAGGCACATGGAATTGGCCAAATCCTGCTGAAAAGACGAATCTTGACAGAATCCTGGGTTCAGTGCATCCCTATTATTTATCCTTTTCCTATTCATTCATATTCTGTTTCATATTCTTTTAACCAATTGTAATCTCTCTTCAAGAGCGACAGATGTTTTTGGCCACGTGGAAGGATATAGCAAATGAGAATGAGGCACAGTTTCAAATAAGAGACTGCCCTACAGGTTCAGGTAAGGAAACTCTGTCTATGGTGCATGATTGCATGATTTACGGTTAACATCATATTGCTGGCTGAGCAGGTTAGATGTGTGCTACTTTTTTTTGTCATCTGCTGAATGTGAGTTTCAAACAGCTATATAACTGTGGTGGTAGTTTATTTTAGTATTGTGCTGTCAAAGGGCCTCTGAAAGCATTATATGACTAGTACCTTCTTTCAGGATTAATGCATTCATGTTACTTTACCCTAAATAATTGGATATGTGTATATTCTACAGCTGTATTACTGTTTTGAAATTGCAGATGCAGTAAGCAACAAGCTGCAGGCTAGCAATATCTTCACGGTGGCCCGAAGAACAGTTGAAGGTCAAGATATGCTTTACCAATCAATGAAGCTTACCAATGGCATCTGGGTTTTAGCAGAAGTGAGAATGCAACCTGGTAGCCCCAACTGCACAGTGAGTAGTCAACAATTAACCGTTTTTTTTTTTTTTTATATATATTGCTCAATATATATCTCAATAAACCAACATCTGAAAAGGTGGAATTATGTGTGGTGGGTTTATGTGTAAAAATCAGTGTAGTTTATTATATGTTCACTAATCATTAGATATTGGGTATGGTTGTTTTGTTTTAGCTCATTAATACTTTTTAAAGGCTGCAGAGTGTCAGCATCTACATGAGATTTGTAAAGATGTTTTTTTCTTTGGAGAGCCACCCAAAAGGAAGGAAAGTAGCCTTCCATACCACTTTGTCAGTATTGTATTTTACTTCTACATGGCAGATATGCTGCAGCTCAGAATAAACTGACTGCTTTTCCTGTAATTCACCCTCAGATATTTTTTGGCATGATGGAAAATTACATTAAAATTAAATTAAATTGTTTAATAAATACTGCTGATATTCCTGAGCAAGCTTTTCACAGACTTTCTCTAAAATACACAAGACAGTTTGTAACTAAAATTTAAAAGGATTCTTCCCTTAATAAGCAGAACCCACTAAAATAATGCCTGCATGATGAAGGTAACCAGGCAGTAATGGGTTACATATAGCAAGGGATAACTTCACAAGCACTGTTTTATTCTCCTAAAAGGATTAATATTGCCTTTACTTAGTCTTAACCTCAATTGTATTTGTAAATAGCTGTCTCTAAAGTGCTGTGCACCCGAAGTATCCCAGTTCGTCTTCCAAGCTTACGAGACTGTTGTGAAGAACTAAGTATTATCCTGATCCTCGCCAGCCTTCCTTTCAAGATGATGGATGTAGTTCTTTATGGATAGAGGTTGGACGTACCAGGAAGGGACCTCTGGGAAAAGAATGAACCTACTTTTCAATCAGAAAACCAAACATGGACCAAATAATGAAGTGTTGATTTTATGCTCTCGCACCATCACCTACCCAACATTTTAAGCCTTTATTTTTCTGGGATGGGTAAAAATGGGATTAAGATATATATCATGTTCTTTTTAGTAGGTTTGGTGAAGCGATCTGCTTGTTATGTTTTAAGAGATGGTTTGTACTGTTTCTTATTAACTTAATATGGAGTAACTTGGATAAAAATGTATGTATATAAAAAAAACTTTTAAATGTGTGAATTTATTGCTAATTTTGTAAGTGAAAACAAAACCACTTCTGTGTTGAATTGTATCTGTGCATGGAGTCAGTTGCCGAACTTGCATTTTGGGGGAAAAAAGAAACACATGAAAGCTGGATTTGCTATTAAGGTGCCACAGAGCCTGGTACCCCGTTCATTGCTTGTTAAGATACAGAAAATTCATGAATGTACCATCATTTTTGAAGATTTTCACATGATCTTGCCACATACTGTTTATTATAAAGGGGTGTGCATTAGCAGGCAAGAATATAATCTCTTAAGAAGGAAGAAAAAGCAAATGGAAGAAAATTTTAATTTTAAAATGATGCCATAAAGATTTACCCTGTTCATGTCTACCTTTATATCACCCTAGAAGGATGGAGCAGATTTATAAAAATGTCAGTTTAGAGCAGGGGTGGGCAAACTACGGCCAGCGGGCCACATCCGGCCCGTTTACCTTTTTAATCCGGCCCGCCGAATCCTGATTGGTTGCGCCCCGTGCGTGCGCGTGACGTCGGAACGCACGGGGCGCAACCTTATAAAAAAATGGGAGAGCGAGCTGGTGGGAGGATATTGAGGATGATGGGAAGAACGCTGGGGGGAGCTGCAGGATGCTGAGTAGGATGCTGAAGGGGGGAGCTGAAGGATGCTGGGGGAACTGCAGGGAGCTGGAGGATGCTGGGTGGGATGCTGAGGGAGGAGCTGGAGGATGCTGGGGGTGAGCTGAAGGATGCTGGGTGGGAGCTGAGAGGCCCCGTGATTTCTAATGGCGGCCCTGGGCATAACGTTGGTCCGGCCCGGGCCGTCTGTAAGTCAGTGGCCCCTGAGCCAAAAAGTTTGCCCACCCCTGGTTTAGAGCTTAATACATAAACGAATAGAATATGGGGGAGTTTTTATGTATTAAGCTCTAAACTCATATTTTAATAAATCTGCCCCTAAATGTTGAGGCTGTTGGATTGGATGTGACCCTCCTCTGCATTATTATTGACCCCAGTCTGAGATCCAGCTCCAAAGAAATATCTGTGTAATATCAGTAAAATTATTATGGCTAATAGATATTGGATAATCATTCTACTTCACAATAAAAATAAAAGTTACGCAGAATGGATTTCAAGAAGTTAAATATTTTTTTAAAGGAGAAGTAAAGGGGAAATCACTAGGGGTAGCAAATTTTTGGCACCCCAATGATTGCAATAACTTACCTGATACCCCTGGCTGGTGCTCCTGTTAACAGAAAACTGCACTGACCCAGGGTATTTTTCAGCAAGTACCACAGAGTGATCCTCGTCAGCTTCTTTCTTCACTGCCCCTGGGCCAACAAGCTTAGTTTTCATTTTTACTTTACTGGGTGCAAAGAAGGAAGAAGATGGCAACAAAGTGCTTTCTTAAAGTACCCTGGGCCAATGCAGTTATCTGCCAACAGGAGCACCTGCCCAGGATATCAGGTAAGTGATTATAAAATTTGTCACCCCTCAGTGATTTCAGCCTTCTTTAAATTGCATCCTACTTTAGAGCCACACTTACTGTAAATGTGTAAATAACCACATTATCATGCTTTATGGACTTAACCAGGACCTGGGTTATAGTCAGAATTTAATGGATCTCATGCTCTATATATCCTGGATGCAACTGCTTTAGCACTAAGGGGCACAAAGTGACAAAAACCTGGTGGCTTGTGTCTGTTTTTTTTTTTTTTTTAATACAATTTGCACCCTGCCTCTTCATCAGTAATGAAGCCTTTGGGTTTAGTAGGTGACAGAGTTGCAGTTACCGGAGTAAATGGAAGATATTTCCATGTATGGTCAACTTAGGTAGTTGTGGTTTTGTTATCGGCTTCAGCCTCCATTACACAGTGCATGAGTATAATTAGATATTGACCGGGAAGGTGATCATTGTGGCATCATACAAAGACTAATGCACTGCTTATTCATTGCTGGCATCCAGCTGTACTGTTACCTGTCTGCTTTAATGTCAGTAAGAAAGGAGATCCATTAAATTACCCCTCCCGCTTCCAATACACTAGATGCTACTGCTGATAGAATAACTGGAAAAAAATCCTCTCCAGATATAAGAACTCACTGATTTAACAGTGCATGTGTTTTAGAATGTTTGCTGTGGGGCCCATAAGGGTTCTTAATGGCATGGGTAAATGGCCACTAGTCAGTATCCAGAAAATATGCATTGTACTGAATCATGCCATGGTGAAAATGTATTGCTTTTCTCTGCTGAGCTTTTAGTTCATGTGCCTAACGTAAGGAAAGAGTGGGCTGGAGTAGATGTAAGTGCGAGTTCAGAGTACAGAGGCTAAAAGCATCTGCAGAAACAGTATCAGGGTGCTACTTTGGGTTTCAGAGAAAACTGCTGCTTATTCTTGGTTTAATCTATCTGCATTTGTAGCGTTTGAAAAGAAATCAATGTGTATCTTTGCTTTGGTGTCTAGTTCTTACACTAGCAAAACATGACATCTGAAGGAAATAATATTGACATCACAATACATTTTAACATGGAGCGTGTATAAAGTCAGATGCATGTATGCAAAGCGGAAAGAATGACATGACACCAGGTGTCTTATGTTTAACCCACAGTTTCTCTGTATAATCTTTAGCACTTTGGCAGTATTTGTAAAAACTAATGATGCTTGGGTAAGAAAGAGCAGCATTCTTCAATAGATCAAAATGTAGCCATAGAGAGAGGCAGTTTAAACACTGAGCCTATTCTAACTAGTAACTAGTTAAAGGCTAGGCCCACTTTAACCTTATTCATATACAGTGACATTATTTCAAAGGAATGAAACTGAAAATGTGCCTTTTTAAATATGACACTGATGTTAGAAATATAATCATATTTATAATAAAAATGTTATGTTTGCATATGTATTCAACCCCCACCTGTATTATGTAGAAACATCTTTATAGTGGCTTTTAATGTGAATTATTTGAATTATATTGGGATGACAGTTCAATTTTCATATAGACTAAGGCTATGGCTGGGCCAGTGTATTCTGCAATAACAAGAAGCCCAGACGTTGCTGATGAAACCCAGTCCCACAACATGAGTACTAGTGGTGTTTTGTGACTTTTTACCAGCCCCCCCCCCCTTGCTGGTTCATGGTGACACAACAATGCTAAGTGCATGTGGGGGCAGGACACCTGTCACTCTTGCTGCTGCTGCTGCTGCTGTAGTCATGTTGCTGTTGCCTACTATCAGTAAACTTAAGTGTAGGTATGGTGAGTTATGGGCAGTGTTACATTTGTATCACAGATATGATTTTTGACCAAAATGCTTTGTATTGTTCCCAATGAGCTGCATGCATACTTACCGTACATCCCAACAGGATAACGCATGCTTTTCCACAGCTGTGTTGTGTCACTGTCCAATACAGGCAGCTGTACAGCACCAACCATCATTGAAATAAAGGGCCTTTACCCCAAACTGTGGAGTATAAGTTGAATTTTTTTTTATTTTTTTTAATTTCATTGTTTGTTATATCTTATATCCAAATCTCTCCTTGCCCCTAGTTGAGTTGCCCTATGCAAGAGCTTGTCTGTTGTGTGTCTAACATAAATATGGACTGCCA